>NW_010363292.1:313265-378196 GCF_000414095.1 Morus notabilis
AAAAAAAAAAAAAAAAAAAAAAAAAAAAGGAGAGGGAAGAAGGTTGTTGTCTGTCTTCTTCATCATTGAATTGATGCGTCCGAAAAATTGGATTTAAGAGAGAGAGAGAAGAAAGAAAGAAAGAAAGAAAGGGGTGAAGAGTGAGAAAGAAGTGTCTGCAAAAGAGCTTTGACTATTCTCTCTCGAAATCCATATTCGTTTTCAAATTCTTTACCTTCTCGAAACCTTTCATTTCTGGCATTTAAGTCAAACCTCATCCTCTACTTCTTCCAAAAAAAAAAAACCTTCTAGGTTTTCCACGGGATTCCTTCTCAGCTCCTGAGAAAATCACCACGAGATTCCCAGGTGTGTTCTTCTTAATCAACAATTAGCTCAAATCTTCTCTTAATTTTTTTTATCAACAATTAACTCAAATATTCTCTTCTTTTTTTTTTTTTTTTTTTTTGCAAAGTTTATCGAAAACAACAAACTTGCTCTTTTTTCTTTATTCTATCGCTTTTTTGTGTATTTTTTTTCCTTTTCCGTTTCGCTTTTGGAATATTTGCACTTTATTCGTAATTTTGAATTCGTTTCTGTGGAAAATCATAGACTGTAAACCAAAAAACCGAAAAAAGAAATCTGAATCTTGGAGGAAACCTGGAATTGTTGGAATCTCTAAGTGAGGCCTCGCAAAATTTGTTGATTTCTTTTTATGAAATGATACGAATTTTCTAATTTTTATTTCTTTTCCACGCTCAGATTTGATTCCCGTCCAAATCTATTGATAGAAAGTAGGGAAATTTTGTAAAAAGATTTGAGGGTTTGCTTAATGGGAAATTGTTGTGCAACGCCGAGCACTCCTTCCCGGAACGACCGGAAGAACAAGAAGAAACCTAATCCCTTTGCGGGCGATTATGGTGTTGGTAATGAAAATGGAAGTGGGAACAAGCTCTGGGTCTTGAAAGACCCGACGGGTCGAGACATTTCGGAGCAGTACGATCTGGGTCGGGAGCTCGGGAGAGGCGAATTTGGGATCACGTATCTGTGCATGGATGTTTCCACGGGCGAAAAGTTTGCTTGCAAATCGATATCAAAGAAGAAGCTGAGGACTTCGGTGGATATCGATGATGTAAGGCGAGAAGTTGAGATTATGAAACACTTGCGAAATCACCAGAACATTGTGTCATTGAAGGACACATTCGAGGACGAAAGTGCAGTTCACATTGTTATGGAATTGTGTGAGGGAGGCGAGTTGTTTGATCGCATTGTCGCGAGAGGGCATTACACGGAAAGAGCGGCTGCAGCTGTTATGAAGACAATTGTTGAAGTTGTTCAGGTTCGATTTTGATGTGTTACCACTTGAAGTTTTTTCCTAGTTTGTTTAGGAATATTGTCGAACGGATAGTGAACTTGATCTAGTTACTTTAGTCTTGTTTGTTTACGGGCATTGTGATGTGCAGAATTGTCATGAACATGGAGTGATGCATCGTGATCTGAAACCTGAGAACTTTCTGTTTGCAAATAAGAAGGAAAATTCCCCATTAAAGGCAATTGATTTTGGGTTGTCGGTGTTCTTTAAACCCGGTACGGCAATTAATTTTATATACGAGCTTCATATCTTCATCATAACATTTGCTGATGTTGTGTAGAATGTAGCTAAAAAGTTTCTATATTTGTACAGGTGAACGATTTAATGAGATAGTGGGAAGTCCTTACTACATGGCTCCAGAGGTTCTGAAACGGAACTATGGTCCTGAGGTGGACGTTTGGAGTGCCGGAGTTGTCCTGTACATATTGCTTTGTGGTGTTCCTCCTTTTTGGGCAGGTTTGTATCCTTGATGCAATACTTTTATATTAGAGCGACTGACATTTAAAGTTGAAAACCTGCTGTGTAGCTGACTGTGTTGTGTGAAATCTGGGGTATCCAAACTATATTACTTGGATGCCTAGTCCTAGTCTTTTGGTGGATCATCATCCAGATGTCATGCGGTTATGTATTTCTAGAATGGAATTCTTCTTCAAGCTTTGTTATCAGGATTTCTTCTCATGGATTTGGCAATGTTTTCTTGTGTAGAAACTGAACAAGGGGTAGCACAGGCAATTATTCGCTCAGTCATTGATTTTAAGAGGGATCCATGGCCTAGAGTCTCTGATAATGCGAAAGATCTTGTTAAGAAAATGCTTGATCCAGATCCAAAACGGCGACTTACAGCTCAGGAAGTACTTGGTAATGTTCTGATCTGTGAATGTGATGCTTAATGCATGCATCAAGATTATTTCTTTAATAACAATTTCCCCAACTCGTTTTTGGCAGAGCATCCATGGTTACAAAATGCCAAAAAAGCTCCAAATGTCTCACTGGGCGAGACAGTGAGAGCAAGGCTCAAACAATTTTCTGTCATGAACAAGCTCAAAAAACGAGCTTTAGGGGTAATTATTTGTTCTTTTCCTTTAACCAATGTATAAGTTATTGTGTTTAGAATATAATGTGAATGTGAGGCATTTATGGAGGACCTGGAGGTCTAATAGTAAACCTAGGTTGTACGTAGGTCCTATCAACTGGACAATTTATTTCAAATGATGTGTGTATCTATTCTGTTATCTATAGGTCATAGCTGAACATTTGTCAGTTGAGGAAGTGGCTGGCATAAAGGAGGCATTTGACACGATAGACATCGGTAAGAAAGGCAAGGTAAATCTTGAGGAGCTTAGAATTGGCTTGCTCAAGCTTGGCCAGCAGATTCCTGACCCGGATCTTCAGATCCTAATGGATTCTGTAAGTATCAAATTGTCATCCACACTTACATATCCTCCATAGTCCATACGCAGCCCAATGAGCTTAAACTGCCATTTTTTGTAAAGCCATATAAAAGATTAATATAAAACTCTATTGTTTTATTGAAGTTGTACGGGATTTGGTATTCGATGGAGTTCCGTGGTTCATTCATTTGTTAAAATTTGTTTACCAACCCCCTCGTATAAACAGAGGGAGAGTATTATATTTTGCATTTTGGAACTGGACTATTTTTGTCGCTGGAAGACCTATAAATTTCTGAGGGGATGTTTGTTTTATGTATTCGTCCTTGATTTTGAATCATGAATCATGATTCTCTACAGTGTTTTTTTCTCACAAAAAACACATGTAAAACGAGAATGGTTCTGAATTCATGAACTAAACGTCTCTGGAGTCTTTTGGTCATTATTAATTTTCACAAATATATCCCTCTCCCGCAGGCTGATGTTGATGGAGATGGAACTCTAAACTATGGAGAGTTTGTTGCGGTTTCAGTTCATTTGAGAAGAATGGCTAATGATGAGCATCTTCATAAAGCTTTTGCATACTTTGATCAAAACCGTAGTGGTTACATAGAAATTGAAGAGCTACGGAATGCTTTAAATGATGAAGTTGACAGCAGTAGCGAGGAAGTCGTCAGTGCCATAATGCATGATGTGGACACAGATAAGGTTAGTGTTACGGTGTTCACGTAGACAAAGGTCATACTCATAACCCATGTTAGGTTGAAAGTAACTTCCCTGCGGAATAAGTTTTGTTAAGACCTTTCGTGCTGTATGAAGGCCATACTTTTTGGTTAGTTGCAATCACAGTTCACAATTCACACGTTCAAAGAGAAAACATCGAGTCTTTTAATGATTGTTTCTCATTGTATAAATGCTTTGATAATTGTAAGAGGAAACCTGATTTTTCTATGATTTTTCAGGATGGGAGAATAAGTTACGAGGAGTTTGCTGCTATGATGAAAGCTGGTACAGATTGGAGAAAAGCATCTCGTCAGTACTCGCGGGAAAGATTTAACAGCCTCAGCTTGAAGTTGATGAGGGACGGCTCTTTACAATTAACCAACGAGGGTAGATAAACCAACACTTGTCAGAAATCGAATGACGCTAAAAATCAGAAGAATTTCTTTATTTTTATTGGTTTTATGAAATTGTTGTATTATTATTATTATTTTTTTTTTTTCATTTCATTTCCTCTAATAGACCTTTGCAATAGGTAGAACTAGAGTTAAGCTGCCTTAGTAATCTCTCTGAAATATCCTTTATGTTTAGGATTTGTCTGTTTTGGGTCAGTTGCAGAAGAAAGAAAAGTGAAATGTTGGAGAGAAGACGGTGAGAGTGTTGTTTTCGACCTCAATTGTTTTTGTGGGTTGTAAATATTATCAATTGAAGGCCTAGTTGCCCTTTTGATTTCAAAATAATATTTCCATTTGATGCTTAGAATTCTGCATGTGCCGTTGAGGACAGCAGTCTCAACCGAAATATCTTGTTTGGACCGGAAACACAACATGACAGGTAAAAAGACGAGCTTCTCTTTTTCTTTTTGTTCGTTTATTTATTTTTTATTATAATAATTTCGAGTGCACAAGTGGTCCAAGAGAAATTCCACCGCAAACCTTGCAAGTTCAACTGGCTCATGATTAAGCTATGTTATTCAAATGGAAAAAAGGAGGTATACACTTTAAAAAGTGCATGAATTTAAACATCTTATTCTTAATTAATGTCTTTTATAATTATAATTATATTACTCTTAACTAATATCCGTGCTCCTATTTTTATCGAGTTTTTAACATAATTTCATATGCTAGTGCTAAGAAAAAAAAAAGTAAAAAATTTGATACCATCATGCGTACTAATATATTAATAAAAAGTATTTATTAATAAAATACCACTTTTGTGATTGTGCCATTTAATTCTACCACTTCCGTGAAAAAAATTTAAAACATATCACTTTTATGGTATGTTTATTTAATCGTATTAGATCTCTATATTATATAATAATACACTGATACAATATTTGGTGTGAATGTTGTATTGTATAAATTAATACGGATGGTAAATTAATACGTTTTATTTTTTATTATACAATACGACTTATTTTTGATGTATTGTATTGTATTATTTTGTAGCGGATCCATCATCCATATCGGGATTGAGCACAACCGGGCTTCAGGGTTGGAACGACGTAGGGTCATTGCCGAAACCTATAATTGTTTAAAAATTGGGGGGCACAATGCAAATTTATATTTTCTTAAAATTATTTTGACCCCAAAATTGTTTAAAAATTTACATTTTGTCTCCTAATACAATACGCCATGACACCAAACACCATATTCTATAATGAGAATACAAAACAATACAATACACCTTATACAATAAAATACAATGCAAGCTACCAACGTGACATCAATCAATAAAAAGACAATTTAACACTGGACAATTAGATTTGATTGATCATTAATTAATTGGAATTAATTGGTGATTAACTGAAGGGTTAGAAATTTATATATACATGAAGGTTAATATATACTTTATACCATTTGAAAGTGATGCTGTTAGGATCCTGGTTGAGTCTCACATTGTTAAAGTATGGGCTTAGCATGTGGGTTTATAACTATTTGGGCACCATCTCCCTATAAGCTAGCTTTTGGGGATGAGTTCTACTAAAGGGTTACAACAATTGGTATCAGAGCATGCTCCTCCTCAGGCCCACGTTGCGGAAGGGGCGACCTGGAAAGGCCATAGTAGGCCATCCAGAGTGGGCCATCCAAAGTGGGCCGCCGTAGACGTCGTTGTCAGAAGCGTAGTGGTATGTTAGGATCCTGATTGAGCCCCACATTGCTAAAGTATGGGCTTAGCATGTGGGTTTATAACTATTTGGGCACCCTCTCCCTACAAGTTAGCTTTTGGGGATGAGTTCTACCCAAGGGTTATAACAGATGCATCAAAGGAAACGAAATAAAATAGTAAAGAAACTAACAACCACTTCCAGGAAATGGTATGTAGCCAAATTAACTAATATGGACTACATAGATAGTGACACAGCGAGTTAGGAAGTCTAACTCGTATGAAATATAGGATTCAAAGGTCCAAATCTACTTAAATAAATCTCACAAGTGGAAAAAGATGTTTGGTTGGGAGATTCGTACCCGATTCGAATCATGGTTCGTAGTTTAATACAGTATTTTCTCTCATAAAAAATACACGTAAATCGAAAATGATTATAATCTCATGATTCTAAATTATGAACCAAACGTAAATTATAGAGAACACTGAACTTTATATTTAATGGATCAATAATCAAGTCTAACTATAATAATAATAATAATAATAATAATAATAAGTGGTGTGTTATTTATAACTCATGTATAAAAAGATAATAAAATGACTACTAAAACGACTAATATGATTAAAAATAAAGAGTTGTTTAGTTGGGGGATTCGTACCCCAATTTGAATCATAGTTCGTGGTTCACTACAGTATTTTTTTTCATAAAAAATACACGTAAATAAAAAATAATTTTAATCTCATGATTCTAATTCATAAACTAAACGTCTTAATATGTTTATTCGGGCTTTTTTAACATGTCGGTTTGACCCGTTTAAATTGCCACTTGTAGTTTCAATGCGTTGTGATTGGGAAATTATTTTGAGAATACTAAAGCGTAAACGATTTCTCTTTCACCCGCACACCATACATTTTTGCCACTCTTTTGGCCGTCATTATACACGCACGGTACCTCTTCTATAGAGTATCGCCCGCTCTTTTCTTTCTACTTTCACATTAGTAATTATTAATTAAAATCGCAGCAAACTTGGACCCTAGCAAATGCAAAGACGGTCCAAATTCCATCCAAGTTCAATGCACCAAGGAACCCAATTTTGCTTTGCCTTTTACATGATGCCAGACTAGTTCCACGCGCTTAGACTTCACGTCTTCCCTTTCTCTTACATTCTACAACAAGTTTTTGAATGTAAAATTTCCAGAATTTTGTTAATTCTCCATAAAGAGAATAGGTTTAATTTCATTTCAATATGGAACAAAAATTGTCATTTTCCTGAACAGTTATACATATATACAAGCAATTAAAGGAAACGGGCGGGAGAAGAAGAAGACAAGTCGACATGCACAGGGCAAGTGGTGCATGCCAAAGAGATTAGGGACTTGAGGCCATGAAAGTCTCCAATCTGAACCTTCGGCTCCTTCAACACCGCTATGTTCGCAACTCCAAACGACGTCGTCGCCATTAATTATCCCCACACAGGGCTTGCAATTCAGGTGAGAAATAAAAATCCTAAAATTTCCAGAATTTTGTTATTCTCCATAAAGAGAATAGATTTAATTTAATTCCATTATAGAACAAAAATTGTCATTTTCCTGAACAGTTTCTTTCTCAAATTATAAATATAAATATATACAAGCAATTAAGGGAGTGTTTGGTATGCGAGAATCAGTAGCAATCATATTTCTAAGAAAGTGATGGAGGGTAATATGATTCATAAGAATAATATATTACTGTGTTTGGTTTCATACATGAATATTTTTCAAATTCTCAAAAATATTACATTACTGTGTTTAGTTGTTCGCATGTAAGAAGATCCATAATAATAATATTAATAAAAAAATATTATTATTATTATTAATAAAAATAATAAAAAATAATAATAATACTATTAATAATAAGATTCTCATAATTTTAAAATTGTTAAGAATTTGAATAATACTATGTTGAGTGGTATCAGATTATTTTAAAATGAGAGAATATAAATCTCATAATAATCACTTTTTTTAGAATATAAATATTATAATTCTTATATTAAATATAATAATATTATAAATTTTTATTCTCATCCTTAAAAGTACTAAACGCCGGTAATGTGTACATACGGTGCGTGGGAATCCTTCCATTTTCCCTTTTAATTAAACCAAAACGCGCCTGTGTCAGGCACGTGACAACAAATATTCCAGATATTTATAAGGAAGCCAGCTTTTTTAAGTTTCCGTTTTTTTTTTCGATGATTTTTTTTCCTCTCTCTTCATCACCATCAGCGACCATCCATCGTCGTCATCATCATCATCATCATCATCATCATCATCATCATCATCATCCATTACGCCACTTTCTGCTTCACTCACTCAGCTCCTTGACCTTTCAATCCTATTTGTTTAGGGTTTTTATTTCTCGCCTGAATTCCAAGCTCTGTGTGGGGATAATCAATGGCGACGATGTCGTTCGGAGCTGCGAACACGGCGGTGTTGAAGGAGCCGAAGATTCAGATTGGAGGCTTTCATGGCCTCAAGTCCGCGAACTCTTTGGCACTCACCACTCGCCCTGTGCATGTCTTCTGGTCTTCTTCTTCTCCCGCTCGTTCGCTCGTTAGAGCCGTTTCTACGGTGCGTTTCTTTTTTCTTGTTTCCTGTTTGTTTTCCGTTTCGCAATCCAGAGCTTTTTGATCTCCGTGTTGTGGTTTTGTGTTTGGGTTCATTTGTTGCTCTGTTTGGATTCTGAGATGAAGAAATTTTTAAGGAAGGTTACGAAATTTGTTTTCGTCTATCTCGTCTTTCTGATGTTTATTTTGTATAAAAGCTTCGGAAATGACACCGTGTTTAATAAAAATATGAACTTTAATTGTTTCTCATTTCTTTCGTTTCTGTTTGGATGTTGAAAAATGTAGATTTATTCGATTACTAGTGTTGTTCGCTGAATCTGGTTTATAAATGTATGCAAAGGTAGAGAAATGGTGGTTTATTTAAGCTATTTTTGGAATCCAAAAAGAGTTAAAAAGTACAAAAAAGCTGTTAAAGTGTCCCTCTGTTATCAGACTTGATGAAGCTTACTTCTTTTGTGTTGTTGAAATTTGAAGATTTCTCGTCTTGATTTTGTTTAACTGGATCTCTTGTCCCTGATTTGCCCTGATTTTATTTATTTATTTTTTATTTTTTGCGTTCTCTCTATATAGCCGGCGAAACCGGAGACTGTTGCAGAGCGAAAGCGTAGTAAGGTTGAAATATTCAAAGAACAAAGTAATTTCATAAGATATCCTCTTGACGAGGAGATATTAACAGATGCCCCTAACATAAACGAGGCTGCTACACAATTGATCAAGTTCCATGGGAGTTATCAACAGTATAATAGAGATGACCGTGGTCCAAAATCCTACTCATTTATGCTTCGCACGAAAAATCCTTGTGGGAAAGTGTCAAACCAACTTTACTTGACGATGAATGATCTCGCCGATCAGTTTGGTATTGGGACGCTTAGGTTAACAACCAGACAGACATTTCAGCTACATGGTGTTCTGAAGAAGGACCTCAAAATGGTAATGAGTACCATCATTAAAAACATGGGTTCGACTCTTGGTGCCTGCGGTGATCTCAACAGGAATGTGCTTGCTCCTGCTGCTCCACTTGTGAGAAAAGATTATCTCTTTGCACAGCAAACTGCGGAGAACATTGCAGCATTGTTGACTCCTCAGTCTGGTTTCTACTACGACGTGTGGTTGGATGGAGAACAGGTCATGACGGCTGAACCTCCTGAAGTTACGAAGGCTCGTAACGATAATTCGCACGGGACCAATTTCCCTGATTTGCCTGAGCCCATTTATGGAACACAGTTCTTGCCCAGGAAATTCAAAATTGCAGTTACTGTGCCAACAGACAACTCGGTGGATCTTCTGACGAATGACATTGGTGTTGTTGTTGTGACTGATGATGATGGGGAGCCTCAAGGATACAATATATATGTAAGATGAACTTTGTTTGTTTGTTAATTGTTTTTCATTTCTTTGGCATACAATGTGAGCCTCATAATTTATTTGCAGGTTGGTGGTGGTATGGGAAGAACACATAGGTTGGAGACCACTTTTCCCCGTCTTGCAGAACCATTGGGTTTTGTGCCCAAAGAGGATATTTTATATGCAGTGAAGGCTATTGTTGTTACACAAAGAGAAAATGGGAGAAGAGATGATCGTAAATACAGCAGAATGAAGTATTTAATCAGCTCTTGGGGGATCAAGAAGTTTAGAAGTGTTGTTGAGCAATATTATGGAAAGAAGTTTGAGCCTACACATGAGTTACCGGAGTGGGAATTCAAAAGCTACTTAGGATGGCATGAACAGGTTTGTTTCATTGATTCCAACATCATATATCTAAGATTTCTTAGTTTAAGACAGTGATACCGAGGACATTGTGATTTTTGGCCCTTTTTCGTATTTGAAAGGATCGATCTTTCACATTTTATGGCTGATCTATTGGAGTTATCTTTCTCACCCCTTCTCCTTTGATGCATTGTTTTCTCACCTTTTGATGATATGTTGGTAGGGTGATGGCCATTTATTTTGTGGACTCCATGTTGATAATGGCCGTATTGGGGGAAAGAAGAAGAAGGCATTAAGGGAGGTCATTGAGAAGTATGGTTTGAGCGTGCGCCTAACACCAAACCAGAACATAATCTTGTGTGATATTCGTAATGCATGGAAGCGTCCCATCACTACAACACTTGCACAGGCTGGTCTATTGGTAATTTTATTGTCAACATGTAATTTCTAGGTGATATGACTTCTGGATTGACGTTGTACTGATCACTTCTGCTTGTACACAGACTCCTAGGTATGTAGATCCTCTCAATGTAACTGCAATGGCATGCCCAGCCTTGCCGCTTTGCCCATTGGCAATAGCTGAAGCAGAGCGAGGAACACCAGACATTCTTAAGCGTGTTCGAGTTGCGTTTGAGAAGGTATTGCTGCAAGGCCGTAATGATTTAATAAAAAATTGAACATAAAAAAAAAATCAGATCAATATAATGGGGCTTGAACTGCTTCTTACTTGTAGACTTTTTTATTTCAGGTTGGTCTGAAGTACAAAGAATCTGTAGTCATAAGGGTAACTGGCTGTCCTAATGGTTGCGCCAGGCCATACATGGCTGAACTTGGTCTAGTTGGGGATGGTCCCAACAGCTATCAGGTATCTTCAGCACTTGCTTAATAACTCCCCCCCCATTCTCTTTATATCTCCTGTTTAAAAAAATAAACTATCATGAAAAGATATTTATCCATACATCGTTTTCTGAAATTAGATTTGGCTTGGAGGAACACCCAATCAAACCTCACTAGCAAGAGCCTTCCTGAACAAGGTTAAGATCCAGGATCTTGAAAAGGTTTTGGAACCACTGTTTTATCACTGGAAACGGAAAAGACAATCTAATGAATCATTCGGCGATTTCACAAACCGCGTGGTGAGTGGCTGCTATTCTCTTATATTTGACATTAAATAGGGAAGTTAACTTTACCTTCCCAAATTTCGCTTAAACCTGTGAAACATATGCCGGTCATCTGTATCGTTGCCAAGCAAAGTGATCTGGATTCTTGTGTTCTGTCAGGGATTTGAGACTCTTCAAGAATTGGTTGACAAATGGGAGGGTCCAGTGGTGGCTGCATCGCGCCATAACCTGAAGCTATTTGCTGACAAGGAGACATACGAAGCCATGGATAAACTAGCAAGACAGCAGAATAAGAGCGCGCATCAGCTAGCCATCGAAGTCGTTCGCAATTTTGTAGCTTCCCAACCAAACGGGAAAGGTGAATGAGCAATTTACAGTCCTAAGAGCTAAGGTGAACGAGGAATAATAGCTCCAATTCTCTCTACAAGCTGTTATCATTCAGTAACAGCTAGAAGGGTTTACGTACTAAATTAGATATCGTTTTGTACCGAGGGTTGCCCCTCATTGTTAATTAGTTATTGTTGACCTGGATTGTAAAATGTTGAGTTTTGGTGTTTGTATCCCTACTCAAGAGTTGTTTTAATCTATTCCGGATCTATCATTTTTGTAATCAGATTTCAGTTTCGGCTGCATTTTGATTTTCGAAATGTCTGCAATTCAGCCGATTATGCAGTTCAAGATATTAGAGCATGGGGTCTCGTGTCTCGCATATGAATTTTTGTAGAGTTGACATACTGTCTTGTGAACTTAAACCAAAGAATGCCATCCACCAGGTGCTGTGGAAGAGCGATCTGGGCTAGTAGTGCGATTGCAGACAAAAATTGCAGAATTTATTTTCTTTTACACCATTGACAGGAAATCAAATCTGATGCAGCGAAGTGAATCTTCTGATACATTGGACCAGCCTCTAAAGTCTACCAATTACGCTGGCATTATGACGTTATGACCAAGGCAAATGTTTTAGCCTTATGACCTAAATATACAGGAATCGGAACATTTCTTTTGTCATAAGAGTTATTGCTCGTTAATTCAAGGTTGATCATCCACATGGAATGGCCTTGTTCCTGTTAAAGATGATGGCAATTTAAGGAAAAGAAAAAAAGAAAAACCTGATAAAATTAAAAGGGACGCCTTGGAATTAAAGGAGAAAGAAGAGGAAGAAGCAACCAGAAGAACTGGATTTTGTCCAAATAGAGACATAAGAACAATACAAGTTTTACAATTATACAACAGCAACCAACAACATTAACTGGATCAAGAAAAAACCACTAGAACTCCCTCACTTGCGGCAGATGCGAGCTGTTGGCATTGTGACACAAACAACAGCGTACTTCTTCTTGGCCCCTTCGGTTCCGCGCTTTGGCTCTTCGTCTGCCATGGCGATCTTGGCAACCGAGCAGGCCGCTGCTGCCGCAACGGCGAGCATCAAGTCTCTCCTTCCACTGCTGTTCTCTTCCTTGCTCTTCCTCATTTGCAAGTTCACCTTCTCTGCCTCTGATCCTGCTGAGGCCTTGGCCACAATGAGACCGCGGCGGCTTGCGGTGGGCTTGGCAATGGTCATGGCTGAGCCGTTGGGGAATGAGGAGGCGGTCATAACCATGGAAGCCATATCTGCAGCTGGGTTGTTTCTTGTCTTACCGTGTTATCTTTTTGGTTCTCAATTGTTGCACGCACTTGTGAGAGGAGTCAATTCTCGGTTCCAAGTATAAAAGTGTAGAATAAATGAAAATGTGCTTCTCAAAACAACACAATCCATTTCCTTATCGCTTTAGACGTTCTGCCTAATGGGTTACTGCCACGTGTTGCATTATCTGAATCATAAAGTCTTGGCTCCGCAAACCTCTTTAAAATGGATGGTCTTTTGGATTATAGATTTTGTGAAACTCTCTGGACTTTCAATCTCAGCCTCAAAAGATTTGCACCTTACAAGTCCGACTTTAGTGTAGTCTAGAATTCATTTAAATTTGTGGTAGCATTGGTTGGGCTCAGAAGCGAATAACCCTTTAACAAAATTTGATTTCCTTTATATTTCATTAGCTAAAGCTAAAGCAATTCAAGTTAAATTAAAATGTTAACTTTAGCTTAACAAATAAAACTAGCTAGTACTACTAGAACCCTTCAGGGGGAAAAAAAAAAAAATCTAAGTAGGTTTCAAAACTCATAAGTAACACAATGTTATTAATTAGATTTTTAAAAGTATGGATTCTTTTAGCATAAATAAAACTTTAAGAGTTAATATCATATATAAACAATATGTACAAAAACTAGATAGTACATTAGAATGTACCAACAACACATAGAACGAAAATTTTGAAGGCAAGAAACGCAGAAATCTACTCATAAAATGCCACGCCATTGTGCTTTAACTAACATGGGCTTACCGACCCTCACCAAATTCAATCATGTGAAATCAAACCCATCTGTACTAACTGAACAGACTTGAGCTCATTTCCACAAAAATCTACAATGCTTCCTCATAAATATTTTCCAAAAACATGCCAGCTTTCAAAAATTCGCAGATTAGGCACAGAAATCATAAGATAAACATCGCTCAAAGTCGTTAACAATTGGTCATCAGGACCAAAAAGAGATTAAATAAATTATAAATGTCACAAAGCACATAATTTATAGTCTTAAAGCTTTAACAATCAAATTCGTACTTTGAACTCTAGTTGCTAAAGCTTAATGAATCATGTCGCGAAGGAACTCAAGACCTTTCCTATCTTAAGCTTCTATTTGCTCAGCGGTATCTTCAATGACAAGGGTCTTTGTTGGCTTCCCCGAAGCTAACAGATCTGTGTACTCTTGAAAAGGTGATTTTGAGAAGCGAGTTTCTTTCCAGAAATCAGGTGTCAAGAAACCATATGTTTTAAGGAGACAATCAAAAGTGGCCTGCATTCACATAATTGAACGTGCAAAAAACAATTAGGGATCGCCGGCCCATTATAAACTTCATCTAACAAATTCAGTTATTCCGTGAAAAAACACCATGAGAAACAAAGGCCAAAAACACATGTCCCAAGTTCAAAACCAGAACCACCATTCAAGACTATAGCTCAAAACGAAGTAATCCATGTTCATTTATCGGAAAGTAAACAACAAAAATAACAAGTAGTGATGCACATATTTTTCATTTCAATAAGCTCAAAACCAATAATATCCATAAGAACTTGTATACCCAATGAAGAACATTGTTTCTGAGTGAACAACTAACTAAATAACTGGACTGAACATTACTAAATAACCAAACTCTAGCACAATTTCAACAACCTTTACAATGATCTTCCACTTAGAGCCGGGCTTCTCAATGCCCACAAGAAGAAACAAGTTTGTAAGTTCAGGAGAGAAAAGTAATAACCTTTTATATCATTTTCTACTTCACACCATTAAAGCAGAAACTTTTATTCAGCAAAAGGAACAAAGGCAAATCCTTTACAATTACAGTAAAAGCTATAAAATAGGAACTATTATAGTAAAAGAAAAACCCAAATCAAATGACAAATGGGCGTAAAATAAAGGACAATTACAATTCGGTTTAAGGTTCAACTTTGGATAAATTCAGAATCCAATCATATGAAAATAATTATAAAAAAAAAAAAAAAAAAAAAAACGAACCTTGACGAAATTGCCGAGAGTCTTGGTGGAGCCACGAGAGGAAGTGAAGACATCCTCAATTCCAGCGAACTGGAGCACCTTCTTGGGGACCCGAGCAACCACAATCCCGGCGCCACGTGGCGCCGGCACCATCCCGACGGTGACGGAGCCTCACTTTCCGGTGACCTTACACGGCACGGTGTGTGGCTTCCCGATCTTGTTCCCTCAGTATCCTCTCCTTACGGGGATAACCGATAGCTTCGCCAATATGATGGCCCCACGTATGGCGGTGGCCACCTCCTTGCTGCACTTGACGCCGAGGCCGACGTGGCCGTTGCCGTCGCCGACGACGAAGGCCTTGAACCGGGTCCTCTGGCCGGCACGTGTCTGCTTCTGGACGGGCGTGATCTTCATCAGCTCATCCTTGAGGCTGGGTCCCACAAGGGTGTCCACGATCTGGTGCTCCTTGATGGGTAGGGATGGAGGTAGATCTGCTCCGGGCTCCGGATCTTTCCCTCCCTCACCAGGCGGCCTAGCTTCGTCACTGGGACCCATTTCTCCTCCTCTTCGCGGCGGCCGGCTCTCCCGCGACCTCGACCGCGGTCTCCGCTGCGACCGGCGCCACCGAAGCCGCGACGGAAGCCGCCTCTATCCCCGCCTCTATCCGCCATTGACTGGTTTTAGGAGAGGTTTGGTTCGTGAATTAAAATCACGTTATTAAAATTATTTTTAATTTATATGTATTTTTTATAAGAAAAAATAACGTAACAAACTGTATAAACTGTGATTAAATCCTCTAACTAAACGACCTTTAGTTCTGTTGCGGGGATGAAGAGAAGAACGGAAAGGCTTTTACGGATAAGTGTAGAATGTAGAGGAGAGTAAAAAGAGTAGCGATAAAATAGTTCGGGAAAATAACGTAAATGGCTGTTTTTTACTTACTCTTTTTCAATAAATGGCAGAATTTTTTATTTTTAAAGAAATGGTTGAACTTTTATTATTTTAACAAAAAAGTCATTTTTTTAATAGTCTTCGTTGATCGATTTATTATTAATAAAAAATAGAATTTGTTAATTAAAATTAATTAACTATTACTTGATTTTAGTTAATTATTAATTAATAATAAAAAATTATTAAATTAATTAATAATAAACTTAAATCAATTAATAATTGACCACTTAATTAATAAAAAAATGACCGTTTATTTTTTAAAAAATTCTGAAAAAAATAAGTCCTACCAATACAAAAGTCAGTGTGTGTCTTAATATTTTTTTAAATATAATAATAACTTTACAAAATACATATGTTTTTGGCTAAGATATATATATGTGTGTGTGTTAAATTTTTTATTTTTATACTTTCTCAAAATTATTGTTGCACAACAAAAGAGTAGTCTTTACTTCTTAATTTTAAAGGAAATAGAAATAAATATCATTTTAAATATATGAGTCTTAATTTTTACTTTTTAAAATAATATTAATTAAGAATAAAAAATAAAAATCAAGACTCATATACTTATGACGATAAGTTCAGTAAATTTATTAAACTAATGTCGTTTGAACTTTAAAAATTGTGGACAATTGACAAGTCGTTTATAAAGAAGCCAATGAATGTCAAAAATAACCAATTAAGAATTTGTTGCTGCCCAGGATCGAACTGGGGACCTTTAGTGTGTAAGACTAACGTGATAACCACTACACCACAGCAACCTTGTGTATTCGATCCAAATTAAATTCTATTTTTGTGTTGAGTTCAGCGGTTAAACTTAAGTAATTAAAGTTTGATCTCTGCTGCACGAACATGAGACTAAAACCAGAGCCCAAAAAAAAACAGTGAAGTAGAAACGACGGAGATAAGCTATAAAACGACAACAATCATAAACGACAATGAAGCTAAACAAGTACAAGACGCCATATAACAAGAAACGAGAGAAAAAATAAATAAATAAATAAACCCACATAATACCTTGCAGCAACAACCTGAAAAAGGACAAATAATTTTACAACTACAACAAAAGTTAAACTAGAAAAAAAGCAGCTAAAAAACGACAATAATACAATTATACAACATAACCTAAAAGTGGCAGCATCTAAAAACGGCATTCTAGGTTACTACAACCACAGTATAAACGACAACAACGAAAAAGAACAAAGCTCCAAACCTGTAGCGCCGACATAGACTTGTAGGTTTTCTTTGTACACTTTTCCTAAATGGAAAAAACTTCAAAAAGAACTTGCTTAGATTGACTAATAAACAAACAAAAAAAATATAGTCTTCAAAATATTAATTTTGTATAAATCTAGAAGTGCTTCATTCTCCTCTGGTTCTGCTTGAAATTGTTTTGATTTCAATTTAGAAGAGCCTCATTATATGTCGTTGATATACAGCCAATCTAACCATAATTTCATAAGGCACATTCATAATAAGGAACAAAAATTGGAGAACGATGGATTAGCAAAAATAATAATAAAAAAAAAGAAGAAATACAGAGAGAACCACGAAACAGAAATCACCAGATATCACGTTTTATTTTACAATTGAAAAATAAAAGGCATCACAACGAACTAAGAAAAAAGATTCTCAAAGATAGCAAATATGTCAATTAAAACATTTGCCTTGTTTGAATTTGTTTTTGTTTTTTTTTTCACGTTTTTTGAAAAAAAAAAAAACGATTTTAAAATAGCCTTTGGCACAATTAAAGACAACAAACGGAAATGAAAACAATTTTTTAGTTTAGTGTAAAATGCGAGAGAAATGAAAAATAACTAAAAGTCATTTTTCATTTTTTATTTTTGTGATAGAGACATTAATGAGTTTTTTTTATACTGAAAATGATCTCTTGATAAAACTACCAAGCGCATTTTCAAAAATAATTTATGTCTGAGATTGAAAAACTTTTTCATTTCTATTTTCATACAAAAAATAAAATTAGTTTAAAACGAATTCTAAAGACATCCATTACATCGCGACCAAAAGTCATGCCATCTATTTCAGTAATTTGTCTTGACACGCGAAAAGTAAATTGAAATAAACTTATGGAAAACATGTTCACTACAGTTAACAAAGCTCTCTGCTGCTCAATTGTTCTTTCATTAATGAACCGTTCCATAGATGACTGCAGTATATACATTTGAAATTTCAACCATCTATTATACATACATGTGTATACGTTGAGAGAAAGAGATTCAACCATTGAAGTTTTGACGGGTGGAGAAATGATCGATTTCTTATTTTTATATTCTTTTGCCTAAAGAGTACTCCTAGCCTTTTTTATATTGATGTGTATGAAAGAAAATGTTGTGATTAGATTATTGTTTACTCTTATTTGCCACTTTTTATGTTTCCTTTTGGGAAGCCCATAAATGCTTAGCATCTACCTTGAGGGTCTGCAAGAGAAGAGTCGTGAAGGCAAGTGTCCAAGCAAAGACTTGCCTCTCCATTCCCTAGATGCTCTTGCTACTAGAGTATTCCAATCTGAGTTAGGTAAGTTTGTTTATGCCTAAAATAGATTGCAACCTAGTCCACACTTCGAGTTGTTGTGTAGCCAGGTTCACCTGCCCAATGCCAATGATACTAAGAGCTAGCTTTGCTACCCTGGGGCTCATTGAAAAGTATCCTTGCTATCTTCGACAGTCTTGAGAGCGAGGGCCGCAATAGCCCCTACTTTCACTCTTTTTTAGAGAAAGAAAATAAGGGATACTCTTGACGCCATCCTGGCGCTCTCTCCCTTTTTTTATAGGGGGTAGCCCTATACAGGTCCGCTGTTTTCTGAGCGTTTTTCTTTTTTGTTTGTGCATCTTTCTTTCTCTCATGCTTTCCGTTGGTCAACAACCAACAAAAGTGTTCTATCCTTCTTCACTCCTCCGACTCTCTTTCTGTCCGGAGGGACTCATTTATTCTCAATCAAGAATGCCTCTACTGGATAAATTCACTTCTTTTACACAATTCTTCTGGTTATGCCTTTTCTTCTTACTTTCTATATTTTCAGATGCAATGATGGAGATGGAGTACTTGGGATCAGCAGAATTCTAAAACTACGGAACCAACTGGTTTCACACCGGGGGAACAACATCCGGAGCAACGACCCCAACCGTTTGGAAGATATCTTGAAAAAAGGTTTTAGCACCGGTGTCTCCTATATGTACTCTAGTTTATTCGAAGTATCCTAATGGTGTAACGCCGTCGACTTATTGGGAAAAAGGAGGAAAAGAACTTGGATCTTCTGTTTCGGAGAAATAAGTGGCTCACGAGGAATGGAAAGAAACATATTCTATTTGATCTCGAAGTCCTCATATAGCACTTCTTCCAATCCTGGATAGGCGATCACTTGTAGGAATGACATAATGCTAATCCATGTTCTACACAGCCAAGGAAGCATCGTTTTTTAATCTCATTATGAAGTGAAGCGGAAAATGAAACTTTCTTTTTTTAAGATTTTATATCCCGAAGCCTCTTATAAAATCTTTTTCATTTTAAAGTAAACCTGCATAAGAGCTCTATTCCAGAATAAGCATGACGCAAGCCTCCGTCTATGTATACAGGTTGCCGGTAAATGGTATATAAATGATATATCCTACTTTCATACCATAGTAATTGAAGAAATTTAATTTCAATTAAAAGAATTTTTGAAGGATGTAATTATCATATTTTAGTTCGTTTTGAATTTTTTATTCTTTGTAACGTGTAAAAAACTTGATAATCATGTTTATTTTTTAAGGAAATAGATCTCTAGGACTCACATTTACAAATTTATTAATAAACTCTAGTTGCCGCAAGAAATAAACTAATTCAATTCCCTCTAAACAAAAAAAGGGAGAAAGAGAAAAATAGGTCAAGATTTGAGGTGAATTAAAATTAATAGGTCAATAGTTTACATAAGTTAATAAATAGGCCAAATTACTGTTTTCGTCCATAACTTGTTTGGTTATGAACCATAACTTAACAAGTTATTGTCTATAATTCACGATTTTTGTCCATAACTTGTCTGGCTATGAACCATAACTTGACAAGTTTGTCCATAATTTATCTGATTATGAACCATAACTTGACAAGTTATGACCTATTAATTTCTATAACTAAAAGTTGGTATATATATTTTCTTAAGCTTTTCATATTGGCTTATTTTCTACTATTTTTGAAGAAAAAACTAATTCAAATTTTCAAACTAGAAGAAGAAAAAAACAAAGAGACTAGTGAGCTCTCATTCTTCATTTTATCTCGTACGTTGTCTTTTATCAAATTAAATTAAGTTCTGGGAGATTCTTTGTGATCCTACTAGTTGAATAGTGAAGTTGCATAAATAGACAGACCAAAAGACACGCACTCTGTCCAAAACCTTTCAATTGCATTATCAATTTGTGGTGCCAAGTTTAGGATACTTATATATATATATATATATATATAATTATATTTGGGCTCCACAATATGGATAGGAGTTCGAAAAAATTGATGGACTATTAGATTCGTTTTTTGATTCGAATCATAGTTTATGATTCGTTATAGTATTTTCTCTCACAAAAAATACATATAAATTAAAAATAATTCTAATCTCATGGTTCTAATCCATGAACCAAACGAATTCTTTGTAGTTTCTCTAGTTTTTGCAAGAAAATGGTCCCGTTTCTGATGTACCTAAATTTGTAGGCTTCAGTACAAGTTGGGCAAATGATAGGTCGGGCGAATAATTGAGTTCAAACTTCAAGTTTCAAGTCTTTAGACTTACTTTGTATCACCAAAAAAAAAAATAATAATAATAATAATTCGAACTCACTTTTGAATTGTAGCTGTAGTTTTGGATAGTGAAAGATTCTCTTTTACTTGGATATACACATTCCTATTTTTTAAGAAATATTTACCTTTTTATAACTGTAGTTTTTAATCTTATAAAATATATACTTTTAAATTAGATTTAATACTAAAATTTATACATTTTTATAGTCAATTATCAATTTTAACGTTAAGAATACCAAAATACTCCTAAATAAAAACATAGAAAAAGAAAAAAAGAAAAAACCTAAAAAAACTTTGAACTCATAATTCTAACCTCTCAAATATGTAAAATATTATTCAAATGGTTTTTTTTGTGTTAATAAATTTTTAATTATCATAATATTAGAAAGTTTTTGTGTTTTTTTTTTCATTTTTTTTTCTAAAAATAGTCTAGTCATTTTAAAGATCAAAATCAATTATTGAGACTGAGATAAGATATAGATTTGTATATTAAATTTAATTTGAAAGTATACATTTAATGAGATTAAAAACTGAAAGTATAAATTTTGAATAAACCTAAAACACGTGATATAAAAATACAAATATCCCTTTTTTTTTTAATTGGAAACCTATTAAACTAGACTTACACTTGTGTTTTTTTTCCTTGAGATGTATTACAAGTTGCATTCACACACATTTTATTGGGAGGAACCTTCTTCATCCCGACCGCGGGCTCCGACTCCATTACTCACAGTCACAGAGGGGTGGCCACCCCTGTAAATGGATAATTCTACTATTTTATTCATAATCTTGTTCCTTTTTCTCAATGAAGTTAGACATGATGATTTTTGGGCCCGTTTAATTCGCCGATTTAAATTTTTAATTCGAATTGAGATGTGACTTCATGTGAAAATTTTTTAATGTAGTAAAAAAGTTAGATGTAACTGTTTCTGAGAGTTTTTTTACTGTAAGAAAACTCGAATTAATAAAATAAACGAGACCTTAATTATAATAATTTGAATGAATTAAAATCCTTTTAGTTCACGTGAAAATATTTTTTCACTTTGAAAAAATGGGAATATGTCGATAATTTTTGGGACAGAGAATGCAAGAAATCGCAAGCAAATATCTTTGAATTGTAACGGGAGAGACAGAGATATAACGCCGGGTCCCTATTATAACGTGGAGGAACACATATAGAGGACAAACACATAAGTTTGGCCACATACGACAAAATTGGCCTTTCCTTTTTAACTAATACGGTTCATTGACTTGACTTGGATTCTTCTACGTCCAAAATATACCATCTTCTTCCGACGGTACAAGTATATTTTATGAGTAGATTATCAGATTAATACTTAATAAGATGGCAACGAGAAGTAAAAAAAAAAGTACAATGGTATTGGAACTTGAGGTGGTTGATTACTTTTTGTTAGCTTTTAAATTTCTTATGGTAAATTCTTGATTAATTTAAATTAATAGTTGCTTCCTTGTCAGCTTATAACGGTAAAAATATCACTTGAAGAGATTGCTTATTATTATTATTATTATTATTATTATTATTATTATTTTGTTTTAAAAAAAAGAGAGGTTGCTTAATTTTGTTGAAGTCTAATTAATAATAGCAAACTTGCCACCTACAACGGTAAAATCATTGCACAATTGCATTTTATTAATCCATAATTAGTAAGAGAAGGGAATAGTACTTTAGTACATAAATTTATGCATATGCTTAAATGCCCAAGTTAAATTAACTTTTTTCTTCTCTCTCTCTTCTTTCTCTCGCTTAATATTTTAAAAACCTACCAACTTGGGAGATAGTTTCAATCTTCAGAAGAGCTTTTTCCTGTTTTTGAATCACCTTCAAAAATTTAAGATATGTTCTTTTCTCAAATTTAAGTTATGAACTTGAGTTTAGTACGTAAGAGAAAATAATATAGTAAAAAAAAAATTAAATTTAAATTTTTATAAAAAAAAAATATTGTAACAAAAAATTTGAGTTGTGATTTGAGTTAGGTAAAAAACATACCCTTAATGTTTACTGGCAATATTAGATGTATAACAATGGCACAATCAAAGCGCTGGTCCGTTATATATACCTTAAAAAAGCATAACCATTTAACGTCGATCAATGAATTATTTCAACTATTTAGGTAACTCTCAGTTCAAAATATGCTGATCTGTTTCCTTAAAAGTTCACAGTAAGAGTTATAATTGAATGTGGGTACCTAAGAAAAACTGTTTGGGTTGGTTTTCAAACTTTCCAAGTAAAACTTATATATATATATATATATATATATATATATATATATATATATATATATATAATTGCAGTACTCTTTTGAGAATTTTGTAATACGATGCCAATAGAATACAGTTTTTGCCTGTCTAGTTAAAATCAGGTATAATACTTTTTAATCTTTAAATCTAACCAGCAGAATAATATCATATGCCTCGTTTGTTTCACTTTTTTAAATTGAGAATTTTAATTAAAAAGTGAATTTATGTGAGAAAAAATATTATATCAAAAAAAGTTTGAGTTTAAATTTTTATGAGAGTTGTAATAAATAAATTATGATAGCTTAAGAATTTGATGAAGATAATAGTTAAAAACTTTACCCTAATATTATGATATTTCTATTGAGATTCTGTTTTTGAACGTCAAGTACAAAATACGTGTTAAATTATGTAAGTTTTACATTTTCTTTTTCATTTTTATACAAAATCCTGTAATCTCTCTTTTCAAAACATGGGTATATATTTCCAATAAAAAGTAAAGCAGCGTTTGGTTGGTGTTTAAATATTTATGCGGTGCAGCCAATAGCTTCCGGTTCGGGTAAGTCAGAAGGGACCCCACAAAAGTTTTGATTCAAACACGGTGCATGTCTCACTCCACTAGGCCATTTGTCGTTCTCATGGAAACCAAAAATAAACAAATAAAAAAAATTAATATTTCCAACAAAAGATTTTTTGAAAATGAATCATTTTTTTTTAATTTTTTTTTAAAATTAATACGTGAAGACCGAGAGAATCCCAGTGACTGTGAGAGAGAGAGAGAGCGGAACTGTGAGAGAAGAAGAAGAAGAAGAAGAGGAAGTGAAGAAGAATGAGAGAAACTCACGCCGAATCCGTCTAAAAATGCCACATTTCATTTATTATTAATTTATTATTATTATTAAAATAAATAAATAAAACAAACAGGCCTTCAACGGCACGGACCACTTCATTGATTAATCATTTCCTTCTGGTGTGACTTATGATGTGAAACCCAAATTGGACAATGACACTCCTCTCTCTTGGTCTGTGTGATTTCCTTTAAAACTCACAACTTCATAAATATATACGTATATATATATATATATATATATTTTCTTTTTTCTAAAAAAAAAAATCATTAGTGGGATATTGTCTGTTCAAGGTCGAAGCCGTTGCTTAATATTAATAGCTAGGTGGGTAATATGTTAAAATGATTATCTAATAAAGTGAAATTAATAAAATAATTTTTTTTTATTTTTTTTTTGAAAAAAAATATTTATTCATTCTTTGTAAAAAGATGTCATTTTATAAATAAAAATTTTTGAGAAATTATTTTACTAATAAAACTTTTCAAAAGAGTTATTTTTACAAAGGCCTCGAGCGAGGCTTTGTTTATAATTCGAATAAATCACGTTCTTGAGGGCTTGTTCTTTTAAAGTGTAACTTGAGGTAATTTTTGAGTTGAATTTAAGTTATAACTTGAGTTGAAGTTGTAACTTGAATAAAGTTGAATAAAGCTGAATAAAATTGGAACTTAAAAGAATATGAACTTGAATAAAATTGAAACTCGAGTTGTCTTTTTTTGAACAAAAGAACAACCCGAATCTTTAGCCAAAAAATAAATAAAAAAGAAAAAAAGGTTCGTGAGCAGCTTAATTATTATGATAAAGCATTTGGTAACGCTAAAATGGAGCTTCTGCAATCAATTTATATGTTTATTGTGTTGTTTCCTCATTGGACAAGGCAAGGGCAGGTCAATGTATATGCAAAAGTATTCCCATTCATTTTTATATGTTTATTTATCTTCTAGAGTACTTTGCTTTTGTCATTTGAAATAAATGAAATGAAGACTTTTGCATTATCAACTTATTAAATCGGTATACCTAAAAAATTATTAATTATGTGTATGATTCCGTGCTCTATTATTCATTTTTTTGAATTTCAAACTTTCATGATTAAATTTTGTAGACTAGGACTGAGGTTAGATTTGCTAATTTGCTAACTTAATTATTGATATAATTGCATGTTTATTTCTTTAGATGCAACATGATTAATGTGCAAATCTCATGTTTGCATGATGAATTAACAATGAATGAAATGAAATCTACGGCAAATATTTATTGCTTTTGTCCTTTTGGTCCCAACTGGGATTCGGTAGTGGCCAGCTCAATAAATAGCCACACAAGGATAAACCCGTCACAACACAACATTAAAAAAAAAAAAAAAAAAAAAAAAAAAAAAAAAAAAAAAACATTAACAAATCCAAAAAATCCTATTCAAATTCCCATGCACTAAATAACGGACAAAAAAAAATAATGAAATGAAATTAAAAAGAACACAGCACAAACAGCTTTCATTTGAAATCCCTGTTCTTGCTCTTAACGAGGTTGCACGCTCTCTCTCTCTTCTCTGTCCATGTCTCTGTCTCTGTCCTTCTCTCTCTCTCCTCTTTATCAGTTCCTTACAAAAGACCCAAACATACAGAGCTTTCTTTCTCTGACTCAATGAAACACCAACGAAACCGCTAGTTTCTTTTCTCTTTCAAAACCCAACAAATCAAACTTTCAAAGTTTTCATTCAAACATGTCAGTGACGATCGGAGCAATAGCCGCGGCGAGAAGGCCGAAATGGCAGTACCCACCGCCGCCTCCTACGCCGAGAATCCTGCACCTGCCAAGGAGGCCTCGCCGGAAAGTCAACAGCAGCAAGAACTTCCCGGGAAAATCCCCCTCGAACTTTCCCGGAAAATCCAGGAAGGACCGGAAGGGGAAGCTGGAGACGCTGTTCGATCAAGAGAGAGTGTTCACAAAAGTGAGCGTTCCGATAGTGTTGTTGGGAAACGAGTGCGGGGGTGATGAGGGGAGGAGGAGAGAGAGAGTTGAGGAGAGAGAAAGTGAGGTCATGATTGGTGGAGATGGTGGTGTTGGTGGTGGTTGTGATCATAAAATGGCGGCGTTGGAAGAGGGGAAGTGGAGATTCCAAGCGGAGATGTTGAGGGCGGAGTGTAATTTGCTGAGGATGGAGAAGGAGATTGCGGTTAAGAAGCTTGAGAGGACCAGAGTTAAGTTGGAGAGGACTCTTAAATCTGCTGTTCACTCTCTTGTTTACGTTAGTAGTTCATCTCTAATCTCTTCTTTTTACTGTTTGTTTCCTGGGAAAATGGATGGAAGTTTTTCATCTTTAGGAAAACCCAACTCTGAACTGAACATGGACAGAGTGGTTGTATATGTAGTTAGTACTTCAAGTGTGTTGGTAACGTACTTGGGGCGATCAAATATGGTGGCCTGTTTGGTCGATGAGAAAATTCTAGAATGAGAAAAAAAAAACCACATTTTTTAAAATCTAACTGGGGTTCTGGAATGTAGAGAGTTGAAGGGCATTTTTTTGAACTGTAAAAGATCTTGTCCTGTCAGTTTTGCATATCTTTTGATAATTTTGATATGATTTTGACTAAATTTAACGCTCCTCTTTAAGTGTTTAACAGTAATTAATAAATGGTGTCATGCAACTTTGATCAATGGAATAGTTTCCTTGGTTATTTACTTATTTATTTTGAATTGCTAGTGTTTGAATTTTTCTTTCAAATGATGTGTGGATTTCTCAGGAGAGACAGAAAATTTGCGAAGATGAAAATGTGAAGGTGGAATTGGAAGAAGAGATTCAACAATTGGCAGAGAAGCTAGAGAAGCTGAGAAGGAACTTGGAAGTCAAGAATTCGAGGGCTCGAAAATGTCACAACTTTGATAAACAAGCTGCTCTTCTTCAAAGAGAGCTAAAGATGTTTAGAAGAACATCGGATGAGATTTGCGTTAAAAAGATCCAAGAGATGGCAGAAGTCAGCTTTTCCATCAGAACAAAATCTAGACTTAATGAGAGCTTTTTTTCAAGTGACGACTCCAATGTAAGTATCAATAGCCCACTCTATAGTACCCTAATTGAGAGTAATTTTAACATTTTTATAAAAAAAAAAAAAACAAACAAAAAAATGCTTAAATATTCTTCTTCATCATAGTTTTTCAAATGGGTGTTTTTCTAATTGAAAAAAACCCCCCCCCAAAAAAAATGCAGGTGGAGATTCTGAGAAGAAAAATGGAAGGGTTGTCAAATGGGACATTATTAGAGAGAATGAAGGAGGAGTGTGGGTCCATGCTCTCCACAGCCAATTGTTCAGTTGCCAGTTCTGCCTCCACTTCTAAGAGAATTGAATTTACCGAGTCATCGCCAATAGAACAACCCCAAAAGGTAAAAATTTAGAAAAAGTAAACAAAAGGGTCTCTAGCTTTTATTTGGTTTTTTAATCTTCATGCATGATTTTGTTGATTTGTCATTAATCTATTTTTATCAACTTTTTCTTTCCTTTTTTTTTCCCCCCTGCAGGAGAATGAAGAGATTGTGTGCTCAGGGCGTTGTAAGGCTATAGTGAGAAGAATTCTAGAGCAAGTCCGAGCTGAGACAGAGCAGTGGTCTCAGATGCAAGAGATGTTGGGTCAAGTAAGGGAAGAAATGCAAGAATTGCAGGCTTCTCGAGACTTTTGGGAAGATCGAGCCGTCGATTACGATTACCAAATGCAATCACTACATTCTTCTGTAAGAATGCTATAATAATGGCCGTGTTTAGATCTCATTTTTGTTTTTCATGTTTTTTAAAAAATAACTTTTTTATAACGGTGTCTAAAGCAATAAAGATAAAAAATAAAAATGAAAATAATTTTTTAATTTAGTGTAAAATAAAAGAGAAATAAAAAATAATTTTTAGTCATTTTTTATTTTTTATTTTTGTTTTTTCCTCTCGAGTAGAAAGAAAAACATTAATTAGTTTTTTTATATTGAAAATAATCTCTTGATAAAATTATCAAAACGCATTTTTAAAAATAATTTTTGTTTAAAAACGTTTTTATTTTTATTTTCATACAAAAAAATAAAATTATTTCGAAACGAGTTCAGTGCGCCCAATATCTTTGTTATGTTTTTGCATATAGTAAACATTAAAGATTGTTTTAGGCATTGAGTTTCTGGTTTCTTGTTTTAGCTTCAAGAATGGAGGGAAAAGGCAATCTCATCTGAAAACAAAGCGAATCAACTAGAAGCACAAATGTACTTCCTCCGAAATGAGCTCGAATGGTTGAAGAAGGAACAAAAAACCGACGAAACGAGGACCAAATCTTCAGCGCTAGCTTCCATGGATGGACAACATGAAATGGAGAAGAGGGTGTTGGTTTGTCGCTTGAAAGAGAACCATCAAGATCGTCATCATCATGCCAATCGTAATCAAAGTAGCAGTAGCAAGCAAAAGGAGGCTTCAAATGATGTGAGAAGAAAAGCACAAACACACGGCAATAGACTTGTTGCTTCTTTAGAAAGGTCACCTTTACAAGATATTAGCAACTCGTGTGTTTCTCTCAAGCAACATAGTAGAGCGGTCTTCACTTTGGTGCCGTCCAGGACAAGCAAAAACTTTTAGGCAATGGTTTATGACTTTAAGTACTTTTAATTTAGCTTGGGGCTATTCATCATATTTTTGGTTATGTTTAATGTCAATGACTTAGTGGAAGATCCGGGTTCTCATCTCAAGTGAGGGTGATGAATTGCCACAGCGATTTTGCAGTTTTTTTTTTTTTTTTGGTTGTAGATTCTGCTTAAATGTTGGCAGAGCTAGGCTAACCAACATGCTAATTTTATGTAATAAAATCCCGTCTACTTGGTAGAATTAAGGTTTTTTTTTTTTTTTTTTTTTTTAATTTTTTCCTTCCCTTTTCAAGTTTACTACTGCTTTTGAGCATTACATTACAGCTCAAGGTCAAAGTCGTTACCAAAAACAAAAAAAAAAAGTGTGAAGAAGTTAAAGGCCGCCTAAAAAGATTCTAATAAACGGCAAGTAGTTTACAAACGAACACAAGATGTTTTATCTCATGAACGACATGTCGGTTACGATAGCAGTACTAGTACATACATGGTTGCAGTCTTGCAGAGTTGCTGCTGCTGGCACTGCTTCTTACTCTTTCTTTCTTTTTTGTTTTTTAAAAAAGACGTAATTATTAGAAGTGAAAAACAACTACCGTGTTTAGAATTATTTTTATTTTTATTTTTTGCGTTTTTGAAAAAAAAAATGATTTTAAAACGGTATTTGATACAATTAAAAATAAAAATGAAAACGATTTTTTAGTTTAGTATAAAATGAGAGAGAAATGAAATCGTTTTTCATTTTTTGTTTTCGTTTTCTCCTCTCTGAGTTGAGAGAAAGAGACATTAATGAATTTTTTTATAATGAAAATAATCTCTTAATAAAACTACCAAACGTATTTTTAAAAATGATTTCTATGAGATTGAATCGTTTTCATTTCTATATTCATACAAAAAACAAAATCATTTTAGAACGAGTTATAAACGCAACCAACGTGTTATGCGACGGCAAATCACCATTTGAAACGGCAAGACTAAATAAACGACATCAATTAACATTGTGTTCTTAAACTTACGTGCTAGACATTTTTCGAAAACAAAATAACACGTCGTTCATTGACCAAATAACAAAAATTTTGTTTTTTTCTTTTGGAAACAATTTCTTTTTTAAATGACTGGTTCATTAAAAAAAAGAAGGAAAAAAAAAACACTTTGTGAATTTGAAAAGAAAGTATAAGATATTCAAATTTTCCGACCCTTTTTGGTTGGAGGAGGTTTTGTATATTTCTATCCAAAGTGTCCAATGACTCGGTAATTCAAAAAAAAGAGAGAAAGAAAAAGACAGTCTTGTTCCGGAAGGCAGGGGCTCTTATACTGATTGCTTGGGCTGTATTTAATTTGCATATATACCTAAGTAAAGTTAATAATTATCTCTTAGCTATTCTAAAAAAAAAAAAAACAATTATCTTTTAGTTTTCCTTTTTTTTTTTGGCTAATATCATTTAGTTTTCTTTTATACATATGTATTTGGATCTTTTTATGTAGATCTGATACTCATAGAGTTATACTGTATGTTTTTAACGGTTAAATTTGATCAAAATCATATGATTTTAAAAAATTTAGAACAAACCGGTTTTTTATATAAATCTGATATTGAAAAACAGAAACCTAACAATCATGCAAATTTTTTAAATCAACCGTAGAAATCTCCTATTTATTTTCGTGTAAATAGTTTGTATTTAAATTACCTCTTGATTTTAGGAGATTAGATAGTAAACTTATCTTTCTTTTCTTTTCTTGTGGGTGGGGAAACTTAATTTTTTTGAATTCTCTACAACGTGTATACATAGGCCCCGTTCACTTCACCGATTCGAGTTTAGAATTCGAGTTTTGCTACAGTAAAAAACTCTCAGAAACAGTCACATCTAACTTTTTTATTACAGTAAAAAGCTCTCACATAACATCACATCTTAACTCGAATTAAAAACTCGAATCAGCGAACTAAACGGGCCCATAATCGTTAGAATGATTTGGAAAAGACTATGCCCTAATTTTCTCAGTCTAATTGTTTAATATCTGCTTAGTTTATAAAATATTCTCGGGCATACGCAACTTGGAGGTTTTGTTCTACTGGCGATTTCGTAAGTTCTCAACTTCATTATTTTGGGTTTTGAAAGATTTCTCTTAAAGCTTTTCAATGTCCACATTCATATTGATGCTTGTTTTCCCCCTTTTCTGATCTTTCATTTTGCTTTTTTCTTCCCATATTACATTCTTTAAAAATGCCTTCTAATTTTTTAGAAGACAGAATTATTAGTTGGGCATTCTCTCTCTTCTTTTTTTTTTTTTTTTTTGGCCTTTGGTGTAACTTGTTAATTGATTTTTTCAGTAAAGACATGGCAAAAAGTTCATCTTAGGATCTCTAGCGGCATCCGTTGTCATTGCATTTACAGATACCTGTAAGAAGTCATTTGAAGGTGAGTTTAAACTTTTGTATGATAAACCTCTTTCGCTGTATAATTGACTACTTTTACGTCAAAACTTTCATAGTTTAACAATATAGTTTTTTATTTGACAATCAGAGTTGTCACAAACGCAACGGCGGACACAATGTTAGACGGATATTTAGGGCAAATTAAGAATAAATTTCAGACTTAAACTCAGACTGCGGAGCCCGCCGGTTGTGTGAGTCCTACCGGCTACCGGAATTTCATTGTCAAATCTCATTCTGAGTAAGGAACATTATCTTTGACTCATTATAAACTTATGATTCTTTTTTAATATGTTGGCCGAATCAAGCCTTTTTAATAAGTTGTATTACTTTTTAAGTTTTTAATAATGCCGTTGCATAAGCCGTTACTGTAATGATAAATATATATATATATATATATTTAGTGCCGTCAATCACAGTTGTTTTGGTTCCATGAGATTTATTTGTATTCTTGATGGAATTATATTTTCTCTTAGGAAAATGCTTGCCCTAACATAATGGCAAAACATCAAAATGGGGTTATTTTTCACACCAAAATGATGTAACATTCACTTCAAACAATAAATTCATTTCCAACCCATGACACTATTTTTAATACAAAAAACAATATTCTGTGTATATTCTTTTTTGTCTCCCTTGTTTTATTAATTTGGTATTCCTCCAAATTTGGTATTGAATGAATAGGGCATCACTAAATTTGAGTTTCCACTGTTCACCCCGACACCATTCACACCAAAACAGCGTGAAAAATGGTGCTCGGATGGAGAAAATTCTCCACGGCAAACCCACTTTTCCACGCCAATCTAGCGTGGGTTGGAATTGCTCTTGCGAGCTTTATTTCTTTCAAGTTTTTTGGAATCAATGTTGCACGAACAACTAATAATGCTGCACAAATTTATTGATAATAAGATAAAAGTTCTTTGTGTTAATCTTGATGGGATTCATTTTCCCTTGGCAACTTACAAAACTTTCTTCGTGAAAGGATATTAAGATACAGGAATAGTACATCAAATGAAAAAGAACATACTACTTTTCACGACGTACTTCCTACAACATGAACACATTCCCTTGTCATTTTCATTCGGAAAAGATGAAATGGACAGCTATTATCCGATATGCAACTCTCTCCAGTTCACACAAAAACAATGTTCTTTTTTGCATTATTCTAGCATAAAACGGTATTGTTTTCATCTCAGTTTCCGCGTACGGAAAATTAGAGACCAATTGAAACATATGCGAAAATCGCAGCAACAAGCTAAGAGACAAAGATACGGAGAGTGGAGAGTCCTGTGCCCCACAAAATACTAATTCGAAAGCCGAATAGAATAGAGTTCCTACTTCATAACCATTGGTTTATAAAGGAAAGGACCTGAAGAGGGGTACTACTGACACTCAGAAATTGACAAATTGCTTTTCCTTCAAGCTTTCCACAGTTTCTTTGAGGCCGGTTTTCAATGGAATGAAGTCAATACCCAAGCTCGTCGCCTTTTCCTTGGACACCTGATAGGTTGGCATAAATAGTTTGTCATCTGCACACCTGCCAATTTCATTCAAAGTTGATGAAAGCGTAATGAATATTAAGCATATGCAACACATAAAAAGAACATGAAGTTTAGCTGACTATGTGAATACTATCTAAATCCTTAAAAATTAGGATATATCATGGAGAACAAATTTCAGCCGCCAGATGATGAAAAGAAACAACCTCAGCTGTTAAAAAGAAAGTAGTGAGCTTTTAGCTGAAGAATTTTGACAGTTCAGATAACTTCTATTCATCACCCAATGGCTGAAATTGAGCTTCATGGTACATCCCAAAAAAATTGGATGTGATGTATAGCTTCTTCTGACTGTTTGTCGTTTGCATTAAAGTAAGAAGGAAACAAGAGAACTTACTTCTCCGGAAGTGGTAACGATGGGTAGAGCTCACGTAGGAGTCTTACAATTTCCGAGTAGTGGGCAACGCTCTCAACCAAACAATATCTTCCACTAGCTGAAGGGACCTCATACGCCAGAATATGCGCATTGGCGACATCTTTGACATTGACCCATCCAACAGTCAAATTGAGAAACGTTTGTGCTCCTGCATCAAACAGACAGATGAAGAAACCGTCACCTAATCCATATCATGCAAGAAGAGATATCTAGAAAATCAGAAGTTGCTTTGTTACAATATTTCATTAAGATCGACGTAAATGGAATAACAATACGAGTTTCATCATTTGTCAATGAAGCAGATCCTTATAAACTTTGTTGATAATCAGAAAAGAGAAAGTACCATTTATTAAGTTCAAAATGGCGGCAGCACTTGTGTTTAGAGTTGGCTGTAACAGAGGACCAATCACCAATGCCGGGTTGATTGTAACCAGGTCAATACCCTTCTCTTTTACAAACTTCCAAGCAGCGTCCTCAGCCAAAGTCTTCGAAAGCCAGTACCATTGCTAGAAGCAAAGAGATGAAAGAAAGCCACCAAAAACATAATTATGGTACAAGCAACACTCACTGCTAACTAATTTCCATTTCCTTAGTAGATAAAGATGAAGAAGTAAAGTCCCCAAATAAGAAAGATTTTCCGAGGTACACAAACCTTTTAACGATTAAAACAGGTAAACAACATTTATTTAACAAGTTAATAATCATCACTGTTTCTACATTTGGAAAGACCATGAAGAAGAGTATTGGCCCATACCTTTAATTCCTTACAAATATCTGGATCTGAAAACCAGGTCTCATCAACTATCACATCTGGAGTTCGGGGCTTCCCATTGTATGAAACTGCAGCTATGGAAGACGTCAAAACCACCCGTTTAACAGATGAAGACTTTGCACAGGAGTTAAGAACATTAAGCGTTCCCTTCACGGCAGGATCAAGTAATTCTTCCTGAAAACAAGGCAGCATATCGAATAAATTTAACTTGCGCCCGCGCACGCGCACACACAAAAAAAGGGACTTCTTTTATTTCTTTATTATTAGAGAGTTTGTAGAATGTTTGCTTATATTGATCTGATATTGCAAGCTACGGCAGCAACATTTAAGAAAAGACTAAGGTTATTTGGAAGGATATAGATTGTATGTGGTTCCATAGTTCCCCAATGCTTACTCTATCTTAAATGATTATTTGCTGTTGTCAACAAAATTCTCAACTACATAAAGAAACACCTAAATTAACCCAGTTGGGGAAAATGGAGAGGGAGAAGAGAGCATTTTGTGTTTGGTATGATTCTCTTCTCTAATCCCTCTATGTTGCAAAAGATTAAAATCGGGATTCTTCGAAGTAATCGTTCTCCAATCGAAGCAATCGTTCACCAAATCCACTCCCTCCTCTTTCCCCTTTTCAACCAAACAACCATAGGTCCCAAAATCCTTTCACTAAAATCTTTTCACACCCATCCCTCCTACTAAAAAAGCTCTAAGTTCATAAATACCAACAAAACAAGAAGGAAAAAAGAGTAGTAGCAGATGAAAAGAAAACCTGTGGGTCTTTGACATCATGATAAAAGGGAGATGCGGTGTGAAAGACACCTTCAGAGCCTTCAATAGCATTGTCAAAGGAACCTTCTTCCAGTAAGTCTGCTTTGAAAAGCTGGAGTCTTTCCTTAGCCCCATCAAGTGAAGTTAAGTGAGCTGTTTTCTTTTGATCATCTATGCAACAAAATACAGCTGAATTAGCTCAACTATCCCTTTCAAAATCACCATCTAATCTATTAAGTAAAAGGTTAACAAAACTAAGGATATTATAGCTAATACAGGACAAAAACCACCCCAATCAAAACCCAGCACCAAGTTTTGCAAGTCACCAGCACCAAGTTATGCCAGCTCAATTTCCACAATTTCAATAATCAACCTCATTAGCTGTCGATAATCCACTTCACTTTCCTATTTTCCCCCACAAATGTAGTAACAAAATACACATTAGACATAAAAACGAACAAATATTAAAATCAAAAAGAATATCACGAAACCGGAAATGTCCAAGGAACAAACGCCGTCAGAGACTCAGAAAACAATAGTAATAATTAAAAAAAAAAAACAAAACACTTTTTACGTCTTATTCCAATTTACATCCATATTTTATAAATATATTATATTATTTCGCTTAAACATAAATTCACCAAATCTGACAAATCCATCAAAAGCTTCAATGAAAACACTTGTAATCAGGCATAATCTCAGTGGCCGATGGGTAAAGCTCATATTGAAAGGAATAGAAAGATTCGAAGATGGCGAAAATCAAGAGGATCATATATTCATATTCATGCACTAAGAAAAAGACAGAGAGAGAGAGGGAAAGAAAACTGACTTGGATCGCGAACAGAGGCTTTGACAGTGTAACCGCGTTGAAGAAGAAACTTGACGAGCCATGACGCTATGTAACCGGACGCTCCGGTTACGCACACCACCTTCCCTGCTCCGGTCACGATGCTGCTCATCCTTTTGGCTTCTCTCTTCTCACTGCTCTCTGTGCTTCTTTACGAGTTTAGGGTGACAATTCGTGTCACTTATCGTGTTTTGATCGTTTTTTTTTTAATTTACAGTCAATCTGAATATGACTCGTGACATAAAATTTTTTAAAAACTTCAACACGAATACGACACGACCACTTTATGAAATGACACGATACGACTCGAAAATGACTCGTGACATGACCCGTGAACTCAAAATTGACACGAAAATTGTATACTTTTATTTAGTTATTTACATATTAAAAATAACTTAAAATTTATAACACACTAAATTACAATAACATCTATTAAAATTAAGCAAATAATAATATAATATTTTGAGTATAACTATCATTATATCACAAGTTTATAATAAAATTTAAAATATAAAATGAAAAATATATATATTTTTTAGTTTTTTACGAGTTTTAAGTCGTGTTCGGGTTAGGCGGGTTTAATATGAAATTAATCAGTGTTTTTCGTATCAATTTCAAGTCAACCCAATTCTAACCCGAATATCTTTTTTCTCAACTCTAACTAACAAAATTCGTGTTAATTTTGAATCGTGTCGTAATCCATATTATCGGCCCTATTTACGACTGACTCTTTATTATTATTTTTTTTCTTTTGCCGTTTCAAACTTGGGCTTAGCTTTCGGGTAAACCTTCTTAAAGGCTCAATTAATGTGCAATTATTTTATTCTTTAAGTTTTCACCTTTTATTTTTGGGATTTTTTTACTATGGAATTTTAAAAAGTGCTCTATCACTGTTTTTTTAGTTGTTAGATAATTTTTTAACAATAAATCTTATAAATTTGAATTAAAAACTTATTGTTACAAATCTAGCCATGAAAAAATAATCCAATAATAAAAAAAACAGTACTTACCTTGAAATTTTTTTTTCGATTTCCACGGTAAAGAATCCCTTTATTTTTATCCATGTTCCGCAAAGGCAACTGCTGCCGTAATGGTGGGACCACGAAGCAGACACGTGGTACCCATTTATGGTAGATTTGATGATTTCCATCGGAAGCACAACACAAAAATAGAACGTGCAGGCTGTAGAGTTGATTGTGGCAAAAAAAAAAAAAAAAAAAAAAATGCACCAATTGTGCTTTAACAGTTGAACTTTTATAGGGGGTTTTTCCCTTCACTTTAATTTTAGTGAAACAACCTCAAAGAGTATAACTCTTGTGCTTAGTTCAGTTGTATTTTTGAGTTACAGTTACTTGAATATAAATTTTAAATTAAATTTAAGTTATAATATAAGTTAAAATTATAATTTAAGTTTATATTTAATTGTGCATGTGTGAATTATAGTTTGAGATTAAATTTTTTTTTAGTAGGAGTTGTGAATAGTGAGGAGAGAAACAACAAATTACCTTATCTTAACTCAAATTCAAGGGTGGCCATGAACTTAAAAACCGGGTATATTACTTGAGTTTAACTCAAGTTTTGTTTCGAGTTCCCCAAAGTTGAACACTAACTTGGGCCAAGATTTGAGCTCGAGTAGGCTTTTTTGAGTTTTTAGGTGGAAACGAACACACTCTTTAACATTCAAATTCGTCAAAATTTGCTCTTTTTAAGGGAAAAAAACCGTCAAAAATCTCACGGGTTGTTAATACTCTTAGTTCTTGATGTAGGAGTGACGCAACCATTCTTTTAAAAGTTACATTTAATGGGAATGGTGCAATTAAATCTTTTAAACATTATTCGAGAATCTATCCCAAGCATTATTCGTTTGGGTCTTTACTTCAAGAAGTCTTTTACGAGTCTGTGAGCACACCCAATATGTGAACACACCCAACTGATGGGCCCAAGCATTATTATGAGACCCAGACGTAGGCCATCTCGTAAGTTCAAGTATGCTCATGCATCAATTCATGAATTACAAACGCTATATCATTTCAGTCCAAAAACTTTTCATTTTGACAAATTACTCTTTAAAATTTTGGTTTTTTAATTTATTTGGTCTCTTAAACTAAAATTGATGAAAGATTTGTTAATTTTAAGAAGACAGTCACGTCTTACCGGATAATAATTGATATATTTAAGAAATTAGTTACACGAATGCAAAATATTCCCTCCATGGTGGTTAGTTAGAACCACTCAAAAACTACAAATGGTGATTGGGACATGATTATCTCTTCAGGAATTCAAGAAATTGTTTGTCAATTGTAGTATTAAGACCAAAACTGTAAATAAAAAAGAAAACCCAAAACGAAGCAAAATTCAAAGAATAATTTGTCAAAATTAAATGTTCACAACCTTAATAATGCTATTAATTTAGGAATTAATAACAATATCAATTTAGGAATTAATCATGCTAATAACCTTAATATTAAAATAATTTTAAAGAACAATGTTCACGACAATTAAATTAAAAGGGTTGATATCAAATGTCAAAGCTATTCCAAATAATAACTAATAGCATAGTCACCAAGTACATCAACTAAGTTTTCCACTAAATAGGAAATATAGCATCTGCCAATTTGACATAAATACTACCATGGTATTGATGTCTTATTTTTTCAAGTAAAAATTTGGGAGTTGTACCATATATGAAAAACATAACAACAAGCTAGGGTTCATAACTATTTGTTTCAAGTTTACTACTGCTTTTAAGCATTACATTACAGCTCAAGGTCAAAGTCGTTACCAAAAAAAAAAAAAAAAAGTGTAAAGGAGTCAAAGGCCGCCTAAAGGGATTCTAATAAACGGCAAGTAGTGTACAAACAAACACAAGATGTTTTATCTCATGAACGACATGTCGGTTACGATAATAGTACTAGTACATACATGGTTGCAGTCTTGCAGAGATGCTGCTGCTGGCACTGCTTCTTCATCTTTCTTTCTTTTTTTTTTTTTTTTTAAAAAAAGACGTAATTATTAGAAGTGAAAAACAACCACCGTGTTTAGAATTATTCTTGTTTTTATTTTTTATGTTTTTCAAGAAATAAAAAATAAAAAATATTTTAAAACGGTGTTTGACACAATTAAAGACAAAAAATGAAAACGAAAATGATTTTTAATTTAGTGTAAAATGAGAGAGAAATGAAATCGTTTTTCATTTTTTGTTTTCGTTTTCTCCTCTCTGAGTTGAGAGAAAGAGACATTAATGAGTTTTTTATAAAGAAAATAATATCTTAATAAAACTAACAAACGTATTTTCAAAAATGATTTTTATCTGAGATTGAAATCGTTTTTATTTCCATATTCATACAAAAAATAAAATTATTTTAGAACGAGTTCTAAACGCACCCGACGTGTTATGCGACGGAAAATCACCATTTGAAACGGCAAGACTAAATAAACGACATCAATTAACATGGTTCTTATACTTAAATGCCAGACATTTTTTGAAAATAAAATAACACGTCGTTCAGTGACCAAATAACAAATTTTTTTTTTCTTTTGGAAACAATTTCTTTTTTAAATGACAGGTTCATGAAAAAAAAGAAGGAAAAAAAAAAACACTTAATTTGTGAATTTGAAAAGAAAGTATATGATATTCGATTTTTCAGACCATTTTTGGTTGGAGGAGGTTTTGTATATTTCTATCCAAAATGTCCAATGACTCGGTCTAATTATCCGAATTCAAAAAAAGAGAGAGAAAAAGACAGTCTTGTTCCGGAAGGTTGGGGCTCTTTCTATGTAGATCTTATACTCATAGAGTTATACCGTATGTTTTTAACTGTTTAATTTGATTAAAATCATATGATTTGAAAAAATTTAGAACAAACCATTTTTTATATGAATCTGATATTGAAAAACAGAAACCTAGCAATCATGCAATTTTTTTTAAATCAGCCGTAGAAATCTCCTATTTATTTTCGTGTAAATAGTTTGTATTTAAATTACCTCTTGATTTTAGGAGATTAGATAGGAAACTTATCTCTCTTTTTTTTTTCTTGGGGGAGGGGAAACTTAATTTTTTTGAATTCTCTACAGCGTGTATACATAATCGTTAGCATGATATGGAAAAGGCTATGCCCTAATTTTCTCAGTCTAATTGTTTAATATCTGCTTAGTTTATAAAATATTCTTGGCCATACGCAACTTGGAGGTTTTGTTCTATTGGCGATTTCGTAAGTTCTCAACTTCATTATTTTGGGTTTTGAAAGATTTCTCTTGAAGCTTCTCAATGTCCACATTCATATTGACGCTTGTTTTTCCCCCTTTTCTGATCTTTCATTTTGCCTTTTGCTTCCCATATTACTTACTACAAATGAAAAAGAACACATTACTTTTCACGACATACTTACTACAACATAAACACATTCCTTTGTCACGGAGTAAAAATAAAACATAGTAAAGTCAACAATCCCAATATGAAAGGTGAGCAATATGTGAACATAAAAACAGTCATTTTCATTCGGAAAAGATGAAATGGACAGCTATTATCCGATATGCAACTCTCTCCAGTTCACACAAAAACAATGTTTCATTTTTGCATTATTCTAGCATAAAACGGTATTGTTTTCATCTCAGTTTCCGTGGATGGAAAATTAGAGACTAATTGAAACATATATGAAAAACGCAGCAACAAGCTGAGAGACAAAGATATGGAGAGTGGAGAGTCCTGTGCCCCACAAAATACTAATTCGAAAGCCGAATAGAATAGAGTTCCTACTTCATAACCATTGGTTTATAAAGGAAAGGACCTGAAGAGGGGTACTACTGCCACTCAGAAATTGACAAATTGCTTTTCCTTCAAGCTTTCCACAGTTTCTTTGAGGCCGGTTTTCAATGGAATGAAGTCAATACCCAAGCTCGTCGCCTTTTCCTTGGACACCTGATAGGTTGGCATAAATAGTTTGTCATCTGCACACCTGCCAATTTCATTCAAAGTTGATGAAAGCGTAATGAATATTAAGCATATGCAACACATAAAAAGAACATGAAGTTTAGCTGACTATGTGAATACTATCTAAATCCTTAAAAATTAGGATATATCATGGAGAACAAATTTCAGCCGCCAGATGATGAAAAGAAACAACCTCAGCTGTTAAAAAGAAAGTAGTCAGCTTTTAGCTGAAGAATTTTGACAGTTCAGATAACTTCTATTCATCACCCAATGGCTGAAATTGAGCTTCATGGTACATCCCAAAAAAATTGGATGTGATGTATAGCTTCTTCTGACTGTTTGTCGTTTGCATTAAAGTAAGAAGGAAACAAGAGAACTTACTTCTCCGGAAGTGGTAACGATGGGTAGAGCTCACGTAGGAGTCTTACAATTTCCGAGTAGTGGGCAACGCTCTCAACCAAACAATATCTTCCACTAGCTGAAGGGACCTCATACGCCAGAATATGCGCATTGGCGACATCTTTGACATTGACCCATCCAAGAGTAAAATTGAGAAACGTTTGTGCTCCTGCATCAAACAGACAGATGAAGAAACCATCACCAAATTCATATCATGCAAGAAGAGATATCTAGAAAATCAGAAGCTGCTTGGTTACCGTATTTCATTAAGATCGATGTAAATGGAATAACAATACGAGTTTCATCATTCGTCAATGAAGCAGATCCTTATAAACTTTGTTGATAATCAAAAAAGAGAAAGTACCATTTATTAAGTTCAAAATGGCGGCAGCACTTGTGTTTAGAGTTGGTTGTAACAGAGGACCAATCACCATTGCCGGGTTCATTGTAACCAGGTCAATACCCTTCTCTTTTACGAACTTCCAAGCAGCGTCCTCAGCCAAAGTCTTCGAAAGCACGTACCATTGCTAGAAGCAAAGAGATGAAAGAAAGCCACAAAAAACATAATTATGGTGCAAGCAACTCTCACTGCTAACTAATTTCCATTTCCTTAGTCGATAAAGATAAAGAAGTAAAGTCCCCAAATAAGAAAGATTTTCCGAGGTACACAAACCTTTTAACGATTAAAACAGGTAAACAACATTTATTTAACAAGTTAATAATCATCACTGTTTCTACATTTGGAAAGACCATGAAGAAGAGTATTGGCCCATACCTTTAATTCCTTACAAATATCTGGATCTGAAAACCAGGTCTCATCAACTATCACATCTGGAGTTCGGGGCTTCCCATTGTATGAAACTGCAGCTATGGAAGACGTCAAAACCACCCGTTTAACAGATGAAGACTTTGCACAGGAGTTAAGAACATTAAGCGTTCCCTTCACGGCAGGATCAAGTAATTCTGCCTGAAAACAAGGCAGCATATCGAATAAATTTAACTTGCGCCCACGCACACACACACAAAAAAAGGGACTTCTTTTATTTCTTTATTATTAGAGAGTTTTCTAGAATGTTTGCTTATATTGATCTGATATTGCAAGCTACGGCAGCAACATTGAGTATGTTTGGTAGGAAAGAAAAGTAGAAGGAAGGAAGAAGGTGGAGGAATTTTGGGAGGGAAAATGAAAATGTAGGTTGTTTGGTAGTAGAGAGAAGAGAAAGGAAGAGAAAATGGAGTGGAAAATAATACATGTGGACCCACCATTTTTTTTCTTTCCACAAGTGGGCAGAAAATGAGATGGAAAATGGGGACAACTCATTAAAGTGAGCAAAGTTACTAAACTACCCTTTTCTCCATCAACATCCAAGCAAAAAATTTAAGGGTATAAAAGTAATTTACTAGTAAGATCTTTTCTTTCCTCCCAATTTAACTTCCAATACCAAACAAGTGAAGGTAAGCTCATTTTCTTTCCATCTTCTCATACCAAACAACATAAAAAAAAATCAATTTCCTTTCCATCACTTCCATATTTCCTTTCTATCCTATTTTCTTTCCTTCCTACCAAACATAGTTAAGGAGAGGAGATAGCGAAAAATATTTAAATTTAAAAGAAAATAAAGAAAAAATAGTTAAAGGAAGCAGATGATGCTTACTAGATTATTTGCTTAGAGATCATTCTAAGGACGTTTCACAGACTAATGTAAGGTTATTTGGAAGGATATAGATTGTATGTGGTTCCATAGTTCCCCAATGCTTACTCTATCTTAAATGATTCTTTGCTGTTGTCAACAAAATTCTCAACTACATAAAGAAACACCTAAATTAACCCAGTTGGGGAAAATGGAGAGGGAGAAGAGAGCATTTTGTGTTGGGTATGATTCTCTTCTCTAATCCCTCTATGTTGCGAAAGAGTAAAAGCGGGATTCTTCGAAGCAATCGTTCACCAAATCCACTCCCTACTCTTTTCCCTTTTCAACCAAACAACGATAGGTCCCAAAATCCTTTCACTAAAATCTTTTCACACCCATCCCTCCTAGTTTTTTCCCTCCTACTAAAAAAGCACTAAGTTCATAAATACCAACAAAACAAGAAGGAAAAAAGAGTAGTAGCAGATGAAAAGAAAACCTCTGGGTCTTTGACATCATGATAAAAGGGAGATGCGGTGTGAAAGACACCTTCAGAGCCTTCAATAACAGAGTCGAAGGAACCTTCTTCCAGTAAGTCTGCTTTGAAAAGCTGGAGTCTTTCCTTAGCCCCATCAAGTGAAGTTAAGTGAGCTGTTTTCTTTTGATCATCTATGCAACAAAATACAGCTGAATTAGCTCAACTATCCCTTTCAAAATCACCATCTAATCTATTAAGTAAAAGGTTAACAAAACTAAGAATATTATAGCTAATACAGGACAAAAACCACCCCAATCAAAACCCAGCACCAAGTTTTGCAAGTCACCAGCACCAAGTTATGCCAGCTCAATTTCCACAATTTCTCAACCTCATTAGCTGTCGATAACCCACTTCACTTTCCTATTTTCCCCCACAAATGTAGTAACAAAATACACATTAGACATAAAAACGAACAAATATTAAAATCAAAAAGAATATCACGAAACCGGAAATGTCCAAGGAACAAACGCCGTCAGAGACTCAGAAAACAATAGTAATAATTAAAAAAAAAAACAAAACACTTTTTACGTCTTATTCCAATTTACATCCATATTATATAAATATATTATATTATTTCGCTTAAACATAAATTCACCAAATCTGACAAATCCATCAAAAGCTTCAATGAAAACACTTGTAATCAGGCATAATCTCAGTGGCCGATGGGTAAAGCTCATATTGAAAGGAATAGAAAGATTCGAAGATGGCGAAAATCAAGAGGGTCATATATTCATATTCATGCACTAAGAAAAAGAGAGAGAGAGAGAGGGAAAGAAAACTGACTTGGATCGCGAACAGAGGCTTTGACAGTGTAACCGCGTTGAAGAAGAAACTTGACGAGCCATGACGCTATGTAACCGGACGCTCCGGTTACGCACACCACCTTCCCTGCTCCGGTCACGATGCTGCTCATCCTTTTGGCTTCTCTCTTCTCACTGCTCTCTCTGCTTCTTTACGACTGTCTCTTTATTATATTATTATTATTTTTCTTTTGCCGTTTCAAACTTGGGCTTAGCTTTCGTGTAAACCTTCTTAAAGGCTCAATTAATGTGCAATTATTTTATTCTTGAATTTTCCACCTTTTATTTTTGGGATTTTTTACTGTTAGTTTTTTAACATTAAAATCTCATTAAGTTTGAATTAAAAACTTATTGTTATAAATCTAGCCATAAAAAAATAATCTAATCATAAAAAACAGTACTTACGTTGAAATTTTTTTTTTTGAATTTCACGGTAAAGAATCCCTTTATTTTTATCCATGTTCCGCAAAGGCAACTGCTGCCGTAATGGTGGGACCATGAAGCAGACACGTGAAATAAACGAGATTCAGGACTCGTTTATTTTACAGATTTAAATTTTTAATTTGAATTGAGATATAATATTTTTTGAGAGTTTTTTATTATAATAAAAAAAATTAAATGTGATATTTTTTAAAAATTTTTTATTATAAAAATTTAAAACTGAAAACTCAAATCGGTGAAGTGAACGAGTAACCAATGATTTCCATGGAAGCATAACACAAAAATAGAACGTGCAGGCTGCAGAGTTGATTGCGGCAAAAAAAAAAAAAAATGCACTAACTGTGCTTGAACAGTTGAACTTTTAATAGGGGTTTTTTAATCCCTTCACTTTAATTTTAGCAAAACAACCCTCAAAAAGTAAAGCTCTTGTGCTTGTTAGTTGCATTTTTGAATTACAGTAATTTGAGTACAAATTTTAAATTAAATTTAAGTTATAATATGAGTTAAAATTCTAACTTAAATTTATGTTTAATTGTGTATATTTAAATTATGATTTAAGATAAAAATCTTTTTAAGTGGGAGTTTTAAATAGTAAGGAGAAAAACAACAAGAAGCTAGGGTTCATAACTATTTGTTTTATCAAGGAAAGGACATGGAGAATATACTATTGCCACTCAGACATTGACAAATTGCTTTTCCTTCAAGCTTTCCACAGTTTCCTTGAGGCTGGTTTTCAATGGAATGTAGTCTATTCCCAAGCTCTTTGCCTTTCCCTTTGACACCTGATATGTTGGCATAAATGGTTTATCATCTGCACACCTGCCAATTTCATTTCAAAATTGATAAAAAAAAAAAAAAAAAAAAAAACGAAGGAAATATTGTAGTGAATATTATTGGATATGCAATAGATGAAAAAAGAACATGTAATGAAGCTGACCGTTTGTGTGAATACTGTGTACATCCTAAAAGATTAGGATGCATCACAGAGCCCAAATTTCAGCCACTGGATGATCGAATGAAACTGTCTCGGGCGTTAAAAAAGAAATTTTCGATAGTCTAGAGCGTTTCTTTTTATCACCCAATGGCGGTAATTGGGCTTCATGGTACATCCTAATCCCAAAGAATAGTATGAATTGTGTAACGTCTTCTAACTCTATCGTTTAGTTCGTTGATTCGAGTTTTTAATTCGATTTGAGACGTGACTTTATGTGAGAGCTTTTTACTGTAGTAAAAAAGTTATATGTGACTGTTTTTAAAAATTTTTTACTGTAATAAAACTCGAATTCTAAACTGAAATCGGTGAAATGAACATAACATTTGTAATTTGTGCTAAAGACCCTGTATGATAAGAAGTCCAAAAAGTATGAAGGAAACAGGGAGAACTTACCTATCGGGAAGTGGTGCAGATGGGTAGAGCTCTCGTAAGATTCTCACAATTTCTGAGTAGTGGGAAACGCTCTCAACCAAAACATATCTTCCACTAGCTGAAGGGACTTCATACGCCAGAATATGAGCATTGGCGACATCTTTGACATTCACCCATCCAACAGTAAAATTCGGAAACGTTTGTGCTCCTGCATTAAACAAACACAGATGTTTTGTTAGGATATCTCATTAAGATTAATGATGTAAGTAAATAACAAATCGAGATTTGTCACTCATCATCAATGAAGCGGATCCTACAAACTCTGTAGATAATTAGCAAAGAGCAAGTACCATTTATTAAGTTCGAAATGACAGCAGAACTTGCATTTAGAGTTGGCTGTAACAGAGGACCAATCACCATTGCCGGGTTGATTGTAACCATGTCAATACCCTTCTGTTTTACAAACTTCCAAGCAGCGTCCTCGGCCAAAGTCTTTGAAAGCACGTACCATAGCTAGAAAACATCATTATTGTATAAGCAACCGCTAACTGGTAACTGAATTTTCATTTCAACAGTAGATAAAGATAAATAAGTATTGTCCCTAAATAGGAAAGACTTCAAAGCTTGTAACAATTAAAACAGGTTAACAGCGAGCGAAAACATTTTCATTCAACGCATTGCCATAAATCATGACAATTCAACGTGCATCTGTTTCTACATTTGAAAAGTCCACTAACAAGAGTATCATGTGTTGACGGTTGAAATTCGTCACCAAAGATAAGTCAAATTTAAAGACGGATAACGTGATTTTGGAGATCAAGAATGTGATTAAGAAAGATTAAAAGAAATCAGAAAATATGAATACGTAGATTTATAGTGGTTCACTCTTTTGTTCAAGAGCTATGTTCACTGTGAGAAGGAGAGAAATTCACTGAAAAAATGATTACAGAATGTCCCTCGGAGCTTGTCCTTTCTACCTTTAATTCCTTACAAATGTCTGGAATTGAAAACCAGGTCTCATCAACTGTCACGTCTGGAGTTCGGGGCTTTCCAGTGTATACAACGGCAGCTATGGACGATGTCAAAACTACACGTTTAACAGATGGTGACTTTGCGCAGGCGTTAAGAACATTAAGCGTTCCCTTAATGGCAGGATCAAGCAACTCTGCCTGTAAAGAGGCAGACAGATATAAACAAGACTTCCGAAGAGAATAATTCAACTTAGACACACAAAGAAAGGGGGCAAAAGAAATTCTCTATTATCGTTAGAGAGTTCTGTAGAACCTTTGCAATTGAACATATTGAAAACATGTAACAGAAAGAAATATAGAAAGATATTTGTACATATGATTCCATGGTTCGCCAATGCTTCTTCTATATCAAAGATTCTTTGCCATCATCAACAAAATCCTCAATCACAGAAGAAAACACCTAAAATAACTAAGTTCACAAAACAACAATAATAATTTAAAAAAAAAAAAAAAAAAAGCGATAGGAGATGGAAAGAAACCTGTGGGTCTTTGACATCATTAGAAAAGGGAGATGCGGTGTGAAAGACACCTTCAGAGCCTTCAACAGCGGAGTCAAAGGCACCTTCTTCAAGCAAGTCTGCTTTGAAAAGCTGGAGTCTTTCCTTAGCCCCATCAAGTGAAGTTAAGTGAGCTGTTTTCTTTCGATCGTCTATTGTTAAAAAACACAACTGAATTAGCTCGAGTTTCCAACTTAAAAACCACCACCTTATCTACTAACTATAAGCTTAATGAAGAGTAAGCATTTTTATTGCTAATACAGGACAATAACCACCCCAATATTTTAATTACTATTACTACATCCAAACACCTTTTAGGTGTTATTCCACGTTATATCCATAATATTATATTACTATTACCAGCGATCACTATTCACCAAATCTCGAAAACCCATCAAAAGCTTCAATGAACATTTTTAATCTGAGATGGGCAAGCTTAAAATGAACAGAAAGAAAGAGTCGAAAAAATGGCGAGATAAGATTAGAGGGAGAAAAAGAAATACTAACTTAGATCACGAACAAAAGCTTTGACAGTGTAACCGCGTTGAAGAAGAAACTTGACGAGCCATGACGCTATGTAACCGGACGCTCCGGTTACGCACACTACCTTTCCTGCACCCGTCACGTTGCTGCTCATCCTTCTTCTCCGATCTGATCTGTGCTTATTTTCAGTTGACTTTTTTTTTCTTTTTTTTTTTTGCCGATTCAAAAGTTGGGTTTAGCTTGGGGTAAGCCTGATTAATTATCTTGCATTTTAATCTTTGTTTTTGTTTTTTTTTGTCGTATACGACAAGGCAACTACGCCTGTAATGGTGGGACCATGATCAGCCACGTGGAACAGATATGGGAGTTTGTTATTTTATCGGATCAGAACGTTGCGATCATACGATTAGTGAGTATATTATAAAGTTGACGATGAGTGCAAGGGAAAATAATAATAATAATAATTGCCGTATGTTTACTACGTTGCTATTGCTTTTTAGTTGTCGTCGTTTATTTAAGTTGACATCGTTTTTTTGTTGTTGCCGTTTGTTTAAGAATATCGACCGCGTTATTTATTTCAAAATAATTTTATTTTTTATATAAAAATAAAAATGAAAACGTTTTTAATTTCAGACAGAAATAATTTTTAAAAATGCGTTCGGTAATTTTATTAAAAGATTATTTTTCAGTGTAAAAAAATCTATTAATATCTCTTTTCTCTCTCTGCTCGAGAGAGGAGAAAATGAAAATAAAAAATGAAAAACATCTAAAAATTATTTTTCATTTCTCTCTCATTTTACACTAAATTAAAAAATTATTTTTATTTTTATTTTTTATTTTTATTACGTCAAACAGCGTTTTAGAAAAGTTTTTATTTTTTTTGGCCATCGCTTTTCAGTTGTTGTCGTTTATTTAAGTTGATATCGTTTTCAGTTTTTGTCGTTCTATGTTGATTTATTCTCGATTCACAATCGGCCCCCTCCGGTTTGGCCAACAGCGGCTACCGGTATGAAAAATGCTTTTTATTCAGATGGAAAAAAATCTCCGTAAATACTAGAGATGGCCCCACATGGTGGGCCCACGTAAACCCACCAGTCAGGTCCACCTCTTGCGTTTGTTGACGGGAATTGGGACAAATAAAACCGCTCCAACAGAATATCATCTCCTCTACCTGCGTTAAACACGCGCACACAAAAAGGAAAAGAAGAAGAAGAAGAAGACACGACAAAACAAAGCAAATAGTTCATAATTTAATTAAAAACAAAGAGTTTATTATCTTTCTTTTGTACTTATTAAAAAACAATTTCATGCACTTATCGACCGTCGACATTATAATTACTTGATGGTCGATAAGGGCATTAAATAGTTTATAATTTAATTTAAAGAATTTTTAGAATTTCCACGTAAAGAAAATAATATAGCACGCTTATCATAAAGTTAATACATCATAGACTGAAATAAAAAAATTAATGTCGCTATTAATATATGTACTTCCTTAATTTAGAATGCATCTTACTTAAAAAAATAAATAAATAAAATAAAAACCTCATAGATTGAAGCAAGAAGGGAACTTCCACAACTCAATAGAAACATGTTTTTTTTTTAATCACTTAATTAAATTTCTAATAGTTACACAATCATATTTGTATCAAGTTGTGTCTATTTTATGTGTGTGTATATATATATATATCGATTTTTTAATGTTGCTATCTTTAACCTTCATAAACGTGCACTAGGAAAGGCTTAGTAAAATCAATACATAAAGATGAAGTTCTAATTTAATTATTTGTAAAAGCAACAAGCTGAGAGACAGAGAGTTGGAAACTGCTGTGCCCACAAAGTAGCTATTCAGAGGCAAAAGAGAAAATGGTTCACTATAACCATTTGTTTATTACGGAATAGACATTTTGACAGTATTAATTACTAGTAGTGAGGCTCAGAAGTTGGCAAACTGCTTTTCCTTCAAGCTCTCCACAGTTTCTTTGAGACCAGTTTGTATTGGAATGTAGTTGATACCCAGGCTCTTTGCCTTTTCCTTGGACACCTGAAAAGTTGGGGCGAAAGGCTTGTCGTCCGCGCTCCTGCCAAAGTCATTTCAAATTTCCATTATTCGGCGTACGACACGTGAATGAGAAAACTATTGCCTCAAATTAACATTAGGCGCGTTTGAAACTCGTTTCAAAATAATTTTATTTTTTATATGAAAATAAAAATGAAAACGTTTTTAATTTCAGATAGAAATTATTTTTAAAAATGTGTTTAGTAATTTTATTTATAGATTATTTTCAGTATAAAAAACCCATTAATGTCACTCTCTCTCTGCTCGAGATAGGAGAAAACGAAAACAAAAAATAAAAAACGACTAAAAGTCATTTTTCATTTCTCTCTTATTTTACACAAAACTAAAAAATCATTTTCATTTCCGTTTTTTGTCTTTATTGCGCAAAACGCCACTTTGAAAACGTTTTCATTTTTTCTTTCTCGAAAAACATGAAAAATAAAAACGGAATCAATTTCAAACACGGCCATTGTTCTCCAATTGCATTGGCATTGGCCATTTAGTACTCATATGATACACTTTTCTTTTGGATTTGAGCGTTGGGGATTTAAACTCCGAGATGGAGTTAAGTGTGTATATATCGTTATGCCATGCTTGCAATCACCTCGTATGACATATTTGGTTTGAGAAGGAAACGACTTACTTCTCTGGAAGGCGTAAAGCAGGGTAGAGCTCACGCAAGATTCCCACAACTTCCGAGTAGTGGCAAACTCTCTCAACCAACAAGTACCTTCCACTAGCTGAAGGCACCTCAAATGCTTGAACATGTGCATTGGCGACATCTTTGACATGAACCCATCCAAAACTAAGATTAGGAAATGTTTGTGCTCCTACATTAAACAGAAACAAACAAGCCAAGTCAAACAATCATATACCTTCATGGAACAAGAATTTCTGCAAGTCACACTAGAAAAGCAGAAGCCGTTTGCCTAAAATATCTAATTAAAATCAATGTAATTGACTAAACAAGACGGCAAGTTTCACGATTGATCAATGCAGTAGGCAAAAGATGCACAGTAAGTTTAATAAGCACCATTTATTAAGTCCAAAATTGCAGAAGCGCTTGTGTTTAGCGTTGGTTGCAGCAGAGGACCGATAACCATTGCCGGGTTGATTGTGACCAAGTCGATACCCTTCTCTTTAACGAACTTCCAAGCAGCCTCCTCGGCCAAAGTCTTTGAAAGCACGTACCATAACTAGAAGCAATGAAAGCAAGGAAAGACACCCAAAAAAAAATTATTCATTGTATGTATATAATATAATGCTAACCGTAACTGATTTCCACTTTGTTTGTAAATGTAACCGTAGAATGATAAAGCAGTAAAAGTCCTTGAACGAGACAGATCATTTCAAAGCATGTTCATTCATTTAACATAGTCAACCTGCGTTGATGTTCTTAAGTTTAGAAATAACATGGAGAACAATATTGCTCCCATATATACCTTCGATTCCCTGGCAATATTTGGATCTGTAAACCAGGTCTCGTCAACTACCACATCGGGAGTTCGAGGCTTTCCATTGTATGCAACAGCGGCTATTGACGATGTCAAAACTACCCGTTTAACAGATTTCGACTTTGAACACGAGCTTAGAACATTAAGTGTTCCCTTTATTGCAGGTTCAAGCAATTCTACCTGAAAGGAGGAGAACACTTTAAGTGCCGTGGAAAACAAGGAAGCAGAGTGAAATGATTAAGGGACTTATTTCTTTTTTCTATTACAGCAAATTTCTCTATAGAAGTATATGTGTGTTACTGTGTACAGCCAAGCACCATTAACAATCGGTAAAAGTTGATTCCGGCAGGGAGCTTGAACTAACTATCAATCTTGTCCAATATTGCGAGGAACGTCAACGTTATTCGAAAAAAAAAAAAGGCGAGAGAAAAAAATATTCAGAAGGAAAGCAAAGAGAAAATAGCTAATGGAAGCAGAAAAGTGCTGCTTATTTAGTTTATTTACTTGGTTATCATCCTAAAGATGTTTACATACTAATATGACATGATGTTTTGTTAGTTCTGAGTTAACAAACGCAGTACAACGTTTCTTTTTTATAAAGAGATTATGCTAAACGGCTCCAAACTGGAGTTATTTGGTTACTCACTCACATGATTTGATTCTTTGCCTTCATCAACAGAAATAATTGTTAACCACACAAGGAAACAATTAAAACTATCTAATATCATTAAAAAAAAATAGAGAGAAAAAAAAAACACAAAAATTAAGTTATAGGAAATGAACCTCTGGGTCCTTGACATCATGAAAAAAGGGAGATGCAGTGTGAAAGACACCATCACACCCTTCAATAGCGGAGTCAAATGAACCTTCTTCCAGTAAGTCTGCTTTGAAAAGCTTGAGCCTTTCCTTGGCCCCATCAAGTGAAGTTAAGTGGGCTGTCTTTTTTGCATCATCTATGTAACAAATAAAATTGAATTATCCCAAGTAATAATTTCACTCACCATCTAATAAACAAAAGGTTAAGAAAACCAAAATTGTGCCAGCATAATTTCCACAATTTCAATCTCTCTCTGTCTTTTTTTTCCCCTTCTTACTTTACTTGAACCCAGATTCACCAAATACTTTGCCATCAATCATATAAAAAGCCAAAAACAAAGAGAGAGAATACTGACTTGGATCGCGAACGGAGGCTTTGACAGTGTAACCGCGTTGAAGAAGAAACTTGACGAGCCATGACGCTATAAAACCGGACGCTCCGGTTACACACACCACCTTCCCTGCTCCCGTCACGTTGCTGCTCATCCTCCTTCTTCTCTCTCTCTCTCTCTCTCTCAATCTCTGTTTTTTATTTTTTATTTTACCCTCTTTTAATTGATTTTGCATTTTCCTGTTCTGTTTTTGTTCTTGTTCGGCTAATGGCAACTATCCCGCAATGGAGGGCCCACGTGTTAGCCGATATCAACGTATCTCAAGGCCCACAAATATGGATAAGTTACTTCATTATTGAACAGCAGATGGCAACATGACAACTTACTTCTGCCGCAATATATTTTTGCCGACTCTTATAGTATTTTATGCCTATTTAATTTATTAATTTAAATTTTTAATTTGAGTTAAAATATAATTTTATATAAAAAAAATTTATTATAATAAAAAAATTAAATGTGATTATTTTTAAAAAATTTTAACTATAATAAAACTTAAAATTTAAACTTAAATTGATAAAATAAACGTAATATTTGTCTCGCTATTGTAGGGGGAAAAAAACACACCCCCACAACAAATTTTATTGCTATTTGTTTTTCGTAGAATAGGTACTGTATTCCGACTGACTGATGATTCCTGAAAAGGAATGTACTATAAGTAAATGGGTGGCTTTGTGGATATTAACCTTTTGTTCTTTTTTAATTTAGGTCCCAAAAATAATAATAATAATAATAACAACAACAACAGCACTACTAACAGCATGAAAAATATTTGTGTAGTACCTACTATGGGAGATAATCGCAAGCCTAGAAAAGATGTGCTACTTAGGAATAGGATTTAATAATGGGAATAAGAAAAATATTAACATTATTTTTTTTATCACTCTTCATTATCTGACATTTCTAACATTGCGACCTAATGAAAAGGACACGAACCAAATTAATTTCAAAGTCGACAAAAATTAATGAATAAAAAAATATAGAACTTCAAACATAAAAAGAAGATGTCGGATAAAAACTGACTGTTTTGACTGTTGCATTAAAGCTTCATGATAAGAGTTGAAGTGAGAAAAGAGAACTTGCTTTTGTGGAAACTTGGGAAATACTTGTAGAAATGAAACAGATTTCTGACAGCTTCGTTCAAAAACTTGATGATTATTAGTGAAGAACAAGTACCGTTTATGAAGTTCAAGATTATGGCAGCATTTGTGTTTAGAGTTGGTTGTAACATAGGACTAATCACCATGCAGGCCGGGGTTGATTTTTGTGACCATGCTAATTTAAACGTCCGTCCATGACAGTATTAGTTGGAGGATGTCAAAACCACCTGTCTAATAGACGAGGACTTTGGCCTAAGACCATTTGATCTAGTAGTACCGGGGGTTTAGGTGGGATGGAATTTGGGAGAGTTTGCGGGTTCAATCCCGAGCTTTAAAAAAAAAAAGGAGGGGACTTTACACATTGAGAAAATGACATTTAGTACATGTATTCAGAATCATGATTCAGAATTATTCTCAATTTACGTGTGTTTTTTGTGAAAAAAAATACTGTAGTGAACTACGAATCATGATTCAAATCATGACATGAATACACTAACTAAACGCAAGTAACACTTGAATAAATTAATGCAGGATCAAGTAGTTCTGCCTGGAAAAAAGGGAAAGACCTCAAGCAACAGATTGAATAAATTAATTTCCAAAAGGTCAATTTTGTGTCTCTGTTACAATAACCTTTTCAGAATATTGCAATAGAAGCACACATTTAACAGCTACAGATATATAACTTCATTGAAATTTGTTTGGAAGATCCCTTGCCTTCATCAACAAAAAATAGTTCTCAACCATCAAAGGAAACACCTAGATTATGTAAGTTGCTAACTGAAAAGAAAAACACATAAAAAATAAAAGGGGGAGGCTGTATGAAAACCACCTTCACGCCCATCAAGAACAGAATCAAAATAACCTACTTTCATTAAGTTTGCTTTGAAAAGCTGGAGCCTTTCTTTAGGATCCATCAAGCGAGACTATAGTGATCTGTTTTTTTTGAATCATCTGTGAAACGAGAAATTACTTAATACTCTGAGTGTATATGTTATCGTATTTATATAGTACATCCGTCTAATAAATGAGTGACATTAGAATGATTTGTTTAGAGATGTCAAAAGGGCCGTGCCGACCTTCTAACCCCAGGCCCATGGCGGGCCCGGGCCGTGCCGGCACGGCCCTGCACAGTGCAGGGCCGTGCCAGGGCCGGGCCTGAGGAGAAACCCTCAGGCCCAGCACTGGCCCTTGGCCCTAGTCCATGAGGGCCAGGGCCGGGCCTGGGCCCAGGCCCTTCACGGGCCGGCCCTAGCCCTTTTAATTTTTTTTCAATATTTAATGAAAAAAAAGAAAATATATCATATGTCCTCAAAAGATGTGATTTTATTGAATTAAGATAATACAAATAAGTACACATAAATGATCAACTCATTAAAAACCTTGTCAAGTAAATCTCGTGGGGAGATCGGGACAAAACCTTAGCGAAGGAAAAAAGAGTGCAGTATTTTAGGATAAGTAAATTACAAAACCTAAGTGCTTCTAGAAGATTCTGTTATGTCTAAACTCAATCTTAACCTAATTTTCTTAATGCACTTGAGTTTCACTTATGATTAGCAATATTTTTAGGATTTTTTTTAATTTCAAATTTGATGACAGAAAAAAGTAATATATCATATGCCCTAAAAATGTGATTTTATCGAATTAATATGAATACGTGCCTGGGCCTTGGACGGGCCTGGGCTGCGGGCCTCAAACATGAGGCCCAACCCAGGCCCTTCTGACGTGCCGTACCGGCCCGGCCCATAACAGTACAGAACCGGACCGTGTCGAATTTACTACTGTAGCGGGCTGGGCCGGGCCGTCCATGGACAGCCCGGCCCAATTGACACCTCTAGATTTGTCAATGTTAATTATTAGTCATCTTCCTCTCTCTTATTAAGTTTTACATTAATTGCTTAGTTATAAGTACATAAATGCTCTCCTTTCAAAGAAAAAAAAGTACATAAATGCTCTCCTTCAAAGAAAAAAAAGTACATAAATGCTCTGTCTAAATTTATTAATTTTAATTTATTAAATAACTTTATTCTTTATTATTAAAGATATATATTATTTTTTACACTTAATTGATTTAGAAAACTGAAAAAAAAAAAACGTTTAAGTACGATTTGTTGCTTATTGTATACATATATATATGCAGCGCATGTTTTCTAAATATTTGATAAAAAAAAAAAAAAACTATTTATTCTCCATATATATAACTATAGTTTGCGTAATTGTTTGCTATTTATTCACAAAACTGATAGGCTATGCTATATATTTTTACAACCCAATTTGTTTGATTAGGTTTACTCTTCATCACAAATTAAAAAAAAAAAAAAACAAAAGTTATTGAGGTGTGTTTAAACTTAAATAAAAGTGCAAAACACTCAAAAAAAAAAAAATTTTGAACACAACGAAACAATCATAAGTTCCTAATGTTGAGAATAGTGTCCTAAAAGTATGATATATAATATGATATTTATTATTTGTTTAATAAAATAGTTTATTTATTATTTTATGTGCATATATTATTGAATATTTTATGAATATCGTTGAAAATTTTGTAATTATTTAAGTGGCCTTGATGTTTGTGATGAATTTAATTAAAGTTTAGAATTTTTAATTAAAACATTACTAATACATGTCATTTCCATTTAGAATGAAATGGTGTTATCGTATTGTTAATATGATGAAATATTAAATAAGTGTATTATGCATGATGAGATTATGTGGAACCGGGACACATATACAATATGAATTTTTGATAATTTATGTTAAGTATAAAAATTCTAATTAGTTTACCGATAGTCATATATAGAACGATCTTAATCCTGAGTTATTAGCAGACTCCTATTTATGAATTTATGTCTTTTGATTTACTCAGTATGAATTCTGAAATATTAAATCATATTCCTTGTATTTTGAAGACATGATGAAATGAGTAGTTGAGAATATTATTATACAAGATGGAATCCATTATTTCTTGAGAAATAAGCAGATAAATAATTCTCATGAGGATTGATTCGGTACTTAGACTAGTAGGAGCTTCGATTCATGAATTTTTTTTATGAATCATTGTCTATTAGAGAATCAATGACACTCAAGGATAAGGATGTAATTAGAGAGGTTAACATATTTCACCTGGCTCTAATTATAAATTATTTATGGAGGATTGATGTATATGTAATAACTATATCAAATAGACACTTCACAGTTTAGAAGTAAATTATATCTATAATCACAAGAGTGTAATTCTAAGTTTATAGTGGAGTAACTTTTAGAATTAATAAAATTAATTAATTAAAATATTTTAATTAATTATTAATTTTATTGGTGCTCAGAATTATAGATCCATAAGTCTCCGTGTCATCCTTGTAATCCTTCAAGACACTAAGGGTAAAATAGAAATTTTAGAATTATGGAATTCTAAATAGAACACTCAAGAATAATTAATTATAAATTAAATAATGTGATTATTTAAATTTAAATTTTAGAACACACATGTGGAGGAGTCTACATGGTGTACACACCATGCACAATGGGAATCCCCCTAGATTCAGTTGTTTGCTCTATAAGTTATCCAATTGACTTATTTGATAAGTTATCTATAAATAAGAGATTGCAGAAAATTGGAAAGCACAAATTTTTGCTCTCCCTAGCATAGTGTGGCTAAATTTTATAGAGTGATGAAAGGACAATTTTTCTCTCAAATTTTACGTCGTGCATGTGTTGATGTTCGTGGAATACTTGAGTGTTTATTTGTTAATCTCGTTTTGTTTTAAGTGTTCCCACACACACCTCTTCGTATATTCAAGGAATTGACGGGAGAATATTCGGGTATTCTAAGCAAGCTTAGAACGAGAAACGTTCGTGGTCAAAACACTCAAGTTATCGACTTAATCGTTCGCTAGATAAATTTATTCATAAATTAATTTAATTAATTTATTTGTGCATAAATTAATGTAATCTATAGAATATCTCAAAGGTTTATTAAAATTTTTATTATACACGATCCGCTAAATATACACTTTTGCAAAGAAAATCATTTTTAAAACCAACAGTTAACATGTTAAAGTTTTTATTTTCAAGTTTCTAAAAATTATTATTCTTTTAAGAACTAAGCATAATATTATTTGAAAGTGGACATAAATTAATGTAGGAGCTTTTAAAAAGAGTATTTATGGTAATTATAATTGAATAATAAAAACTAATCATATTAAGAAAGAGAAAGATTATTAGATAGAATTAATATTGATTATTAGATAGAATTAATATTGATAAATTACTCACATGTCAATTGTTAATTAGATGGGTGTATCACGTACGCACGATGACGTGATACACCTAAAGTACTGAATAATTCCTCCTGTGAAATAATGGATAAACACAACTAAATTTGCTCAGTTGCTCATGTAATCGTCCACTTGATAAGTTACTAAACACTGTCATAATTATCTACAAATTAATAAAATGTTGAGACAAACTTAGAATTAGAAATGTAGGAGCTTTTACAGAGAATATTTATGGTAATTATAACTGAATAATAAAGATTAATCCTATTAGGAAAGAAAAGATGATTAGATGGAATTAATATTGATAAATTACTCACATGAGAATTGTTAATGATGTGGTACACCTAAAGTATTGAATAATTCCTCCTGTGAAATAATGGACTAAATTTGCTCAAATGCTCATGTAATTGTCCACTTGATAAGTTACTAGACACTGTCATAATTGTCTACAAATTAATAAAATGTTGAGATAAACTTAGAATTAGAAGCCATAAATTAGTATCCAAATTTTTAATATAATACTTACCTGTCGCCTCTTTCTGTTTTTAAATCCAAATATAAGTAAAATTACTTCAAGCATATCCAAAAAAAAAAAAAAAAATCTAGTCACAATCTTAAGCACCACTTTCTACTTGCCACTTTCAACTTTCATCTCTTTTTAACTTCACGAGTTAAACGACAGGTGAATCCTATGTTGTTTGGTAGGAAGGAAAAAAAATAAGATAAAAAGAAAATATGGAAGTGATGGAAAATAACAATGATGGAAAAGAAATTAATTTTCTTTTATGTTGTTTGGTATGAGAAGATGGAAAGAAAATGAGCTTACTTTCCCTTGTTTGGTATTGGAAGTTAAATTGGGAGGAAATAAAAAATCTTACTCGTAAATTACTTTTATACCCTTAAATTTTTTGCTTGGATGTTGATGGAGAAATGACAGTTTAGTAACTTTGCTCACTTTAATGAGTTGTCCCCATTTTCTGCCCACTTGTGAAAAGAAAAAAAATGGTGAGGCCCACATATATTATTTTTCACTCTATTTTCTCTTACTTTCTTTTCTTTCTCTTACTAAACAACCTACATTTTCGTTTTTCCTCCCAAAATTCCTCTACCTTCTTCCTTCCTTCTACTTTTCTTTCCTACCAAACATACTCTTACTCTTCTTTTTAATGCCCACATAAGTTTCTTAACTTATATTTTTTTTTCTCATTTTCGTAATTCTTTTATTTGAGTAAATTACACTAGTAGATAAACTAGCCAAAAAAAAAAAAAAATCCCTACTAGATAATTGAATGACAACTTATATATATATATATATATAGAAAGATCTGTTGTGCAACATTTTTAAAGCATAGAAACCCATAAGCGATAGTATATTGACAAATTACGATTTTGATTTAATTTTTTGTAGTGATTCATGACCCCTCACAAGATTCTCTTGCTTGATCACTGATCATAAACCAACTAGCCTCTCACACCTTTATCTCATCTTGAAAAATTATTCGCCTATTCCGTCAACTTTACTATGATTACGTTAAAATCACAATCAATTACGAATTTACGATGCATAAAAAAAGAATAATTATACAAACAGAGAAAGTGAAAACGTTAACAGATTTTGCCTTAAGAGTAACTACGCCTCTCCCCGCCGATCTTCAACAAAGCGTAATATATCATATACCAAAATGGAAGGTGTAATTGGTAGTCAAAATGCACTAGAAATTAGTTAAGAACTGAAACTTCTTTTTTTTTTTTTTTTTTTTCCCAGACGACAAAATACGATTGTAAGCTAAATTTTAGATTCTTTTTCACTTTCCGACAAAAAAAAAAAAAGGTAATTTTATTCTTTCCCGCACTATATCTTCTATAACAAACTCAATTTCAGAGCAAAAAACGTACTCAAATTTCCTAGAACACACGTAAACATACTTTATTACGCATGCTTGATAAGTAAACTGATTCCAAATTCTTTTTTCATCGCTGCGAACGACAAAAGGCTTGCCGAAGATTAGTTATGAAAAAGAAAATTAGTTATATAAAGAAAAAGAAAATTCTCTTTGACATTCCAGCCAAAAGAAAATTCTTTGTAGATGAAACTTATGAAAGTTAATTAACGGATCTTCTATGAAGTCGGTGCCTTTATCCGTGCTTTTACATTTTAAGTTGTTCTTTATATATTATATTATATTATATTATATTATATTATGTTATGTTATAAGGCTAGGTTTATCCCGTTCATTTCACCGATTCGAGTTTATAATTCAAGTTTTGTTACAGTAAAAATGTCTCAGAAATAGTCACATTTAACTTTTTTATTACAGTAAAAAACTCTCACATAAAATCACATCTCAATTCGAATCAGCGAACTAAACAGACTCAAGTCTCAAGATTCTCCTAGTGCTTATTCTTTCAGTGGAGAGCATCGTCTTGTCGTTTCCTCAACGAAGTTCACGATTACTTTTTAATTTTCATGCAAGCCAAAAATCGGACCACTAGATCGTTCCAGTTGAAAACCAACATTAATTAATTTGTTCGCGTGACCATAAAAGAAAAGGAAATAAAAACATGCAAATTTTTTGGACCTCAAACTTTTTGCTTGTGGTGTGCAAATTTTTTTGGTCCCGAATTGGATTGGACATGACCATCGCAAGCAAGAGGGAAAATAATGATGGTCAATTATTATGAGTACTCCTTCTAATATATATGTAGGATTGAAATATATATATATATATATATATGCATGAGGTATATATAAGAGGAAATTAATAATGATCAAGGGAAAATTCTGGTCTCTTTAGATTGTGATTTGTGAATAGGAAAACTGTAACATATGATTTGTGTATTTTTCACGTGATGCATGAGCAAGAAATGAAGTTACTGATTAGTAATTTAATTAGTACCCATCATTATCCTTTTCTTTCATAAATTAAGAGCTTTAGGAAGGTAACAAAAAAAAAAAAGTTAGGAGACCATTTTTTTTTCTTTTGTTTTTTAAATTTGACGCAAACCAATACCCAATAACTTATAGACATGAATTTGGTAGCAAGCATAGGGACCGCCATATTGATCATGGCAATAATTGTGAAGTAAAAGGGGTACTAAAAGGAAGGGAAATTTTTCCTGGTTGCTTACATATGCACTAAAAAAATAATCGTGTCATTGTGGGGTCTCTAATGCTAAGCTAATAAGTTGCCTTCACAGACCAAACAGTGGAAAGCTCAAATTCCATCCTTAGGACCAAAAGCGTTTTTATAATTAGTGGAAACCGGAAAAAGTCATAATGACACATCTACAAACACCTTTGAGAGAGTACTGGTGGAGACATACGGTGGTTTGGGAGCTACTATACACATGAAGACCTTAAGTCTTCCTTCATTTCGCCGATTCGAATTTAAAATTTGAGTTTTGTTACAGTAAAAAGTTCTAAAAAATAATCACATCTAACTATTTTGTTACAATAAAAAACTCTCACATAAAGTCACATCTCAACTCGAATTAAAAACTCAAATTAACGAACTGAACGGACCCTAATTATATTGATTACCCACTTTAGTAGTTAAAAATATATGAAACCCCTTTTACTTTTTCTATTATTTTCTCTAGTAATTTGGTGATCATGTTCTCTCTCAACTCATACATAAGGTAACCGTAGCTTTCAAATCCCCAAGTGGTCCTTATTTGAAGAGGAGGGTTATTTATAATAGACAAATAAAATATCATGTGAAAAATGACATTCAATTACGAGAAAGTGATCACATCATGAAAATAGATTTGAATTTTTTGGTATAAAAATTTAAATTCACAATCAACCAGAAAGATAGATTTGGACTTTCTTGCACCAAGTATCAACCCGAGGGAAATTAACCCTTTTAACTTGCCGTTTATGATCATACACAGCTAACTCTACATACTGTTATATCTCGTCACCTTCTTTCAAACTGAGATGTGATATCTCAATTCTGAGTCACATATACACAAAGTAGCTATATATACGCTCTACAGTCATATACATTAATTACCACCCAATCAGAATCCATTAATATTTGAAGCTCATGATCATATATATACATAGTGGTCATATATATATATATATATATATATATATATATATATACAGTTGAATTAATATCTATTGCTTGCACTACTTCTCAGCTCATAGTGCTTTTTCATTGTACACCCCAATCTCTCACCCATTAATTTTCTCATCCCCCTCTCACTTTTTTGCGCTTGTTCTCACTCATCCTTTATCTCTCTCTCTCTCTGCAACAAAGAAAACAAGTATAGTACTGTCCTATAATAATATTCCTAAAGCAAAAGAAAAGAGATCATCAAACACACACCTCCGAGCATGGCTTCTTTATCTCTCTCTCTCAACAAGAACCCTAATCCTCCGGTCACTGGCCTCTTCCCAAAACAGGACAACCTTAACAGACTCGCAACCAAAACCAGTGCAATTAGCCTAAACAAGCCCTTCTCATCAAAAAAATTAGAAAATGAAAAAACCACGATCATGTTCACACGTTCATCGGTTTCAAGTACTACAAGTACTCACGACTACCGCAAATCCGACGCCGTTTTGAGCCATGATCACCCTCACCCTCACCACCACAACCACCATCACGTGGACGAAGCCACGCTCCTCCTACAAAACGAAGAAGACGAGAGACCGCTCAGAGAAATCTGGCGAGAAATCCAAGGGTCAAACGACTGGGAGGGACTCGTTGACCCGTTAAATTCCTGCCTGAGGAGAGAAATAATCCGGTACGGCGAGTTCGCGCAGGCCTGCTACGACTCCTTTGACTTTGACCCTAACTCAAAGTACTGCGGCACCTGCAAGTACCCGGGGGCCCACTTCTTCGAGAAGCTGGAGATGGCCGATCGCGGCTACAAGATCAGCCGCTATCTTTACGCCACGTCGAACATCAACCTCCCGAACTTCTTCCAAAGGTCCAAGATGAGCAGCGTCTGGAGCCAGCACGCCAACTGGATGGGATACGTCGCCGTTTCGACCGACGAGGACGAGATCCGACGGCTCGGACGCCGCGACATCGTCATCGCCTGGCGTGGGACCGTCACGTATCTCGAGTGGATCTGCGACCTCAAGGACATCCTCCGCTCCGCGGATTTCGGACCCGACCCGACCGTCAAAATCGAATCCGGGTTCTACGACCTCTACACTAAGAAAGAGCGCGGTTGCAAGTACTGCTCGTTCTCGGCGCGTGAGCAGGTGCTGGCGGAGATCAAGCGCCTCCTCGATTACTACGAGGGAGAGGAAATTAGCATCACCGTCACCGGTCACAGCCTCGGTTCGGCTTTAGCGATTCTAAGCGCGTACGACATGGCTGAGGTGGGACTAAACGTCGTCGCATCGGGGAAGAAAGTCCCGATCACCGTTTATTCCTTTGCCGGTCCACGTGTCGGAAATCTGAAGTTCAAAGGGCGCTGTGACGAGCTGGGAATTAAGGTGTTGAGAGTGGTTAACGTTCACGATGTGGTCCCAACGGTGCCGGGGATAATAGCCAATGAGAAGCGTCAGTTTCAAAAGTACATTGAAGAAACGATGTCGTTTCCTTGGAGTTATGCCCACGTGGGGGTGGAACTTAGGCTGGACCAGAGCCACAGCCCATTTCTCAAGCCCACTAAGGATCCGGGGTGTGCGCATAATCTAGAGGTTCACTTGCACTTGGTGGATGGTTATCATGGCAAGGGAAAAAGGTTCTGCCTAGAGACGAAGAGGGACATAGCGTTGGTGAACAAAAATTGTGACTTGCTGAGGAGTGAGTACGGTGTTCCGTCGCAATGGCGGCAGGACGAGAATAAGGGGATGGTGAGGAATACCGACGGGCGGTGGGTGCTGCCGGAGCGGCCGAGGCTCGAGGGCCACCCGCCTGATATGGCGGAGCACCTTGAGAAAGTACTAATGATCAAGAGAAATAGTAATAGTAATGGGGGTGTTCATGGAACTAGTTCTCCAGGGTTGGAAGCTAGTTAATTATGAATATTTATGAGTTTGATGTGGACTACTAACAAACGAGACCTTCATTAGCTTACTTATTATATATATAAATATATATATATATATATATGTAGTTATGTTATGTTAATAATATGTCATATAGTCCTTTTCAATTAATGTGCCTAATTACATGGTTTGTTGGTTTGTCACACTATAACACATCTGGCCCTTTGCTGTTAATTTTGTTGCTATACCCTGTAGTTTTTTATTTTTATTTTTATTATTATTTTTTAATAATACCCGTATTCTTCTTGCTGTGAATATAATTGCGTGAACGCTTGTTTCATAAAACTTTTAATGCAAAATGTACGTCAGTACGTGTATGTGCATGCTTAATACTTATAACGTCTGTACGTGTACGTTGATGTCCTCTCTCTCTTAGGATGTCCACGTGCCCTAGGCTATTATAATTATTGAAATAATTGAACCTCCATTTTCTCCGCACGGCACATGAAGAAGATCAAGTCCCGCCATGAAATTAGTTTTGTAAAAAACTATCGATAGTGCATTTTTTCTAGTCCTACTAAAGAAACTCTTAAATATGGAAATTATTTGTTTTTTGTACCTTAAGCCTTAGGCTTAGAGTAATAAATAAAAGAAGATCAATAAGTTTGGGTTTTCGTTCATTCGCATTTCGTTATTTCCTTTTCCTTTTTCTTGTTCTTTTTTTTAAAAATGAAATGAGGAGGTTTTATTTTATTTTATTTTTTCTAAGTTAAGGAAGGTATTTTCAAGTACTCTTTCTAACAACCAACCATATAAATAGTGGGATGTACTGGTACAGCATGCCAATTCACGTAGAGTGCTTTAATCCCATGAAAATTACGTCAATCCACAACAACGCAAAAGAATATATAATTGTTATTAATTTTGTCTACCAATTACTCATATTCTGAAGATCAGTACTCATCTTTGGTTATATTTGGTAAAAACAGAAAAAAGAAAAGAAAATATACATATAATTTTGTAAGAAAAATATAGACAAATATTTTTATCTTTCTAATTATGTATGTGGTATGATTTTACTCATCCACTCTATTCAACTTAATTTAGAGCGATAGAAGTTTAGAACCCTATAAAGAATTCTAAATTCATTGCTTAATCCATTATTTCTTTTAATTACCCCTCCTAACAAAAAAAAATAACGTTTAAAAATTCTTCGCTAATATTATTCTACTTTCTTCTCCTAACAAACAAGGTTTTATAGTGCATGCGAAGAAGTGTACTACACGTCATTTGCCAAATTGCAAGTATTGACCCGAATGGACTGATTGATGGATAAGCAATTAATTGCCCATTAAGGATTAAGCACCGGGATTTTTCCTTTATTCAGGACTTTATATTCGACAAACTTATTTCAAGCAAAAATGACCTACCTAACATTTTTTTTTTCTCCAAAAAAAAAAAAAAAAAAAAAAAAAAAAAAAAAAATAAAATAAAAAAAAAAAAAAAAAAAAAACAGAGTCATACATTAAGAGTAGTGACACCAACTAAAAATTGTATTTGAAATTTATGAAATATCTAATTAATGTAACGCTTTTATTCAATCTACTGTGGTCCAATTTTGTTTTCAATGGATTGTGCAACTTCTCTCCACTTTCTTTGTAATGGAAAGAGCAAATTCTTCCATTTCAGCGGACTTAGAAACATTTTCGCGCCCTAGCCATTGCTTATTGTGTATCACGTGGGCAAAAAAAAAAAAAAAAAAAAAAAAAAAAAAAAAAAAAAAAAAAGATTAAAGAGAACAAGTTCTCCATTTCATCGTATTCATATAGGTGTTACACGTTTGCCATCATAAAATTATGAATCACTTTTTTTAAAGGTTTAAGATACACATTTCCTCACACGACACATAATACATACAAGTTCTCCTCATCCTTTTTACGTGAAAGTTTATAATACTTTTGAGTTTTTTTTTTTTTTTTTTTTTTTTTTTTTTTAATTTTTTTTTTTTTTT
>NW_010363292.1:378336-468292 GCF_000414095.1 Morus notabilis
CAATAGCCCCATCTTTTTTTTTTTTTTTTTTTTTTTTTTTTTTTTTTTTTTTTTTTACAGTAACACATGCAATACTTTAGGTCCATCCCTCTCTTTCTCCTCTTCACAAGTATCTAACTTCGAATTAGGAAACAATCCTCGAAATTACTTTAAGGTAATGACATAAATTTATAGATATTAATGTCAACTTTAAAATTTTGTTTATTTTATAAAAGTTAATTAGGGAATACCACTTTTACAAAGTTGGTAGGCAAATATACTATTCTTGTAGAAATTTTAAGCATAACTTATGTATAAAAGTGGTGCTCGTGAAAAAAAAAAAAGGCTTAAAAAATGGTGCCCTTAATAATTTACACTCTAAAATCATTTGTGTATTATTAGTATAAAGATTGTAACTTTATAATAATAATAATAATAATAAATAGAATTAGAAATTTAAAAAGGTTGACGCTGTTTATGTACAACAAATATATGTGATTATTTTAATATCTTTTATTTTAATTTACAATAATATTCACCGTCATAATATCAATGAAATCAAACAACATAAACTTTATGATAATCAACGAACATAAGTATAAATATTGCAACTTTATAACGATGAAATGAAGTTAAAAATTCATGGTTGTTGCTATAGTTTAGTGATAACTCCACGTAATCTATCTTAAGGTATAAAGTTCAAATTGAAGTATAAATAAAAGTAATGATAATTGTTTCAAAATGCTGAGGACTTTTGTATATAATATGCAAATTATTTTATCACGAATATTTGCATTTTATTACGATGATCAGAAATTATATGTTCAAAAGGCAAAAATAGGTACTACAAACAGTTATTATAAAAATGATATTATGTTTAGTTTATTGAAATTGCTTCTTACTTCAAATCCTTTTTTCAATGAGATAATTAAAAAACTCTCTTAAAAATGTATTGATCTAGATTTTTATCTTTTATTTTTAATTATTACCCATTTAACTGATATGTTATTTAATTAAAAGAGTATTAATCAAGAGTAAATGATAAAAAACAAGACATACAATCTAAAAGGGTATTTCTTCTTTTTCCCTTCTCCTTCAAGAAAAAATGAAAAATTTACTTTTGAGAGTGTATTAATCTGAACTTTTACTCCTTATTCTTGATAAATACTCTTTTATTAGTATAATTATTTAACTAAAAAAGATATGAATCAAGAGTAAACTATAAAAATTCTATTTGTCAACATTACCCATTCTTCAATAGAACAAATATATGTGATTATTTTAATATCTTTTATTTTAATTTACAATAATATTCACCGTCATAATATCAATGAAATCAAACAACATAAACTTTATGATAATCAACGAACATAAGTATAAATATTGCAACTTTATAACGATGAAATGAAGTTAAAAATTCATGGTTGTTGCTATAGTTTAGTGATAACTCCACGTAATCTATCTTAAGGTATAAAGTTCAAATTGAAGTATAAATAAAAGTAATGATAATTGTTTCAAAATGCTGAGGACTTTTGTATATAATATGCAAATTATTTTATCACGAATATTTGCATTTTATTACGATGATCAGAAATTATATGTTCAAAAGGAAAAAATAGGTACTACAAACAATTATTATAAAAATGATATTATGTTTAGTTTATTGAAATTGCTTCTTACTTCAAATCCTTTTTTCAATGACATAATTAAAAAACTTACTCTTAAAAATGTATTGATCTAGATTTTTGTCTTTTATTTTTAATTATTACCCATTTAACTGATATGTTATTTAATTAAAAGAGTATTAATCAAGAGTAAATGATAAAAATCAAGACATACAATCTAAAAGGGTATTTCTTCTTTTTCCCTTCTCCTTCAAGAAAAAATGGAAAATTTACTTTTGAGAGTGTATTAATCTGAACTTTTACTCCTTATTCTTGATAAATACTCTTTTATTAGTATAATTATTTAACTAAAAAAGATATGAATCAAGAGTAAACTAAAAAAATTCTATTTGTCAACATTACCCATTCTTCAATAGAGGTTTCCATATGGTTTTTTATTCCAATCTCATGCCAGCAGAACCTTGGGTCGGTCCAAAAGCCCGCTTCATGTATTTTCTGTTGGCCCAAGTCTCTTAGTACTTGGGGCCCACAATTTTGTAATATTTTAAAAAATTCATAGACTATTAAAAACCTCTCTTTTAAAAAACTTGCTCCTTTAAGTAGAAATATATAGGTTAACATTAAAAGATAAAAATAAAAAAGAGTTTAAATTTTAAGGCAGGGCCGACTTGACCTAATTTGAGGCCTTAAGCGAGATTTATAAAGGAAGCCTACTTAAAAAAAATATGTTTTTGTAGTAGCATGCATTGAAACGAAGAAAATTTTTTTTTTTATGTCTTCAAAAAAATTAACAAAAAATCCACTAAATCCAACATAGGAAAACAAATAAAAAAAATAGGGAATGTTTTCGGTAGGCCATCCTACCGGTAGGATTAGTTTTCTGACCGTTAGATCTGATCAAAATCAAATAAGATTGAAAAAATATGTAGAACAGATAATTTCTGATACAAATCTGATAGCTGAAACGATTAAAAAAATTGGAACAACAGGTAGTTCTATTTTTTTATCCTATAGGATAAACTCCCAAAAAAATAAAATGAAAGTCACTGTAAAAATATTATTGTTTCCAAAAAAAGGGACTGTCTCCGATAGGCTGTTCTACTAGTAGAACCAGTTTTCTAACCGTTGAATCTGATCAAAATAAAATGAAATTGAAAAAATATGCAGAACAGACAATTTCTGATACATATCTGAAGACTGAAAATGGTTTAAAAAAAGAACTATAGTTTTATTTTTCTAATCCTATAAGAGTAACTCCCTATTTTAAATATAAAAAAAAAAACTACTTTCTGAGTCTGTTTTCTAAGAGTGAGACGTTATCCCTACATTTAAGGACATTGAAATCATGGGTGATTTTCTAAAACATAAAAAGAAAAAAGAAAAAAAAAAAGCCATTTGGCTTCATATATATATATATATATATTAAATCCAAATAATACACATAGGAGGGCTAAAATATAAGCTAGAAAAAAAAAAGAAAATTAAAGACCTGAAATTGGGGGCCTTAAGCACCGTCTTAACCTGCCTTTTGGTTAAGCCTACACTGTTTCAATGAGTATTTTTAATTCTTTTTTCTATTTCTTGACGAACAACTTTTCCTCAAATAACGTCTCCCATGCAGTAGAAATAAATTGTGTTTTCTCTTTGTATGCCGTTGCTGCAACCTACAAAAATAAACAATAGTTCGCGGCAATTGAAATTTACGCACTGCAAGATAGTTTTCGATATCATTTGTGCTTGAAATTGAAAAACTTTTTACTGATTACGTCTAATGAGCTCTTTTTTTTTTTTTCAATAAGAAAAGTAGAAAACCTGTTACTAAGATATCTGGCAAAGTTTAGTAAGATGCATGTGTTCTAAATACGTAGCAATGAAAGAAAAATAAACACAGGCCTGATTAGTGAAATTAGTAGATAAATTGAAGAAGCAAATTAAACATCAATGTGATAGTCAATTATTCCGTTGTTATTAGAGCTGTCATGGGTTGAATCGGTCCGCTTGCACGTGAGTGACACGACTAACAATTGTGTTTAGGGCTTAAACACGGAGCACAACGGGCCTAGCACGACCTTGAGAAAAGTATCACAACACGACATGGTGTTATAATAGGCATAACATATTTGATAGTTGCTTGCAATACTTTTTACTTTATGAAGTAAATATTGAATGAGTCGTAAATCAAAATTAGTACTAAACTTTGATTTTAGGCTTAATTAATGTGTCAACACAATTAAATTTGCGGGCTAGCAGGATGGCCTTTACATCGTGTTCGATCATTAGGTATAGATTTGTGGTTCAATATTACACAACGAATCCATACTAGATCGTAAAAGGCACGACATACACCATAATATAATTGTATCTAACCAAATAAATTAAATAAATTATGCTAACACGAAGTTTAGTTCGCTGATTCGAGTTTTTAATTCGAGTTAAGATGTGATTTTATGTGAGAGTTTTTTATTGTAGAAAAAAATTAGATGTGACTATTTATGAGAATTTTTTACTATAGTTAAATTTAAATTTTAAACTCAAATAAGTGAAATAAACGGAGCCTTAACAACTCAACACGGTCTATTAAACAGCTCTAGTACAACTTCATGAGACTGGTACAGCATTTGAAGCGGACAAAAACTAAACAATGGCATCATACGTAGTTCTCTATTTAGCAAGATATTAGTTTTTTTTTTTTTTTTTTTTTTGTGCTGGAAATTACGCAAGACATTAGTTAGTTCCATAATGTTTCATCGAATTTTCAGAGGATTAGGACCTTGTCTGCTAGTTATGGCGGCAATTGCAACTAGATGTCCAAAGCCTTGAAACTCCCACACTTCCACTCAAAAGCGCCAAACTTTTTCGATTTTGTCTGACTACGATTTCCAAGGTTTGTGGAAGTCCTATCAACTTTTTGGTTTTGGGCCTTTGGCCCTTTCCATGATCACCGTCTTAAACCCTTGTTTTCGAATTTATTCCCCTCTATTTTCTGTTAATGTCGTTTTCCACCAGATACTCTTGTGTAAATTGTATTTGTTACCATGCTTCACATATTTCTTTTGGTTTATGGCCCCTCCTTAACATATCTTTCAAATAGAGGGGAAGATATCATTTATAGAAGTAGCTTTTGTTTTGTTTTTTTTTTTCAAGACTAATAAGTTTATCATTATGACAATAGTTCTTCACAAGATTGTAACGCCTCGTTCATTTTATCGATTTAAGTTTTAGTACAGTAAAAAACTCTAAAAAATAGTCACATATAATTATTTTGTTACAATAAATAACTCTCAGAAACAGTCACATTTAATTTTTTTTATTACAATAAAAAATTTTCACATAAAGTCACATCTCAACTCGAATTATTTTGTCCCGCTATAAAAAGAACTCATATATATAATATATTTGTTTTTTTTTTCTTTTGACAAAAAAGTGTAATTAATAATTATTTTTTTAAAACATGTATTTGAGTATGGGGGTCTTTCGCATGAAGATTATATCCAAAAACAAGCTTGAAACTTATTTACATGAAATACAGTGGCCGGAGAAAAAATATGTCAGGAGTCTTAAAGAAAGAAAATCTTTTCGCGAAATGTCATTAAGACCCCAAAGAAGACATATGACATGGGCCGTTTAACAGTGACCAATGTGTTGAGGATTCCATTTTTCTTACCAACTCCTGTTCGATACTTTCTCACGCGAGTTTTTGGACCGTGTCCCGCACGTGCAGTCAAAGTAATTTATGACTTTATAGAGTTTGTTGTTTTTTTCCTTTTTAGGTAAAAAGTAATTTCATTCCTTACCAACTCCAGTAACCAATTGTAAAAATAATAATAATAATAAGTAAATAAATAACACAATTATTTGTATTAAAAAAATAGAAGGTATCTCAAAATAAAAATAAATAAATAAAAAATCGGGGCAAGTGCTATAATCTAACTTTAACTTTAATTTTTCCAACCAAAAGATTTCAATAGTAATTTTGATATATCATTTCTTATAAATTTCAGTTTTATTCCCATTTCATAATAAAAATTTTAATTGCGCATCCAATTAATAATTGTAACTTACTAACTTATGACTATATTCTAATTACAATAAAAATTGATATGTCTTTTGTTTTTAATATGATGTTCCCATTTTCTTACCCCACCACTACTAAAAAGTAAAAACCATATAAATATTTTAAAAGGAAAAAAAATGCTAATAGGGGTCCACTGGAATCTTTCCTTTCACCTCAAAAATTAATTTCGATGAGTCAAATGTGATTTTTTCCCTTTTTCGTAATAGATATAAAGTAAAAAAAAAAAAAAAAAAAACATGGATGCCTAGCTATACCTATACATTCTCCTTTGAAATAAAAACAAACATGTCCTTTAGTTTAGATTGGCTTAAAAATTTTTTTTTTTTAACTTATTTAGTTTAAAAGTTATTTTTAAATTTATTTAGATAGATAGTTATTTTTTAGCATTTTAAACACTTTTAGAACAAATCATATTGCTTATGAAAATTTTTTTATTTACATTTTTTATTTTTTATTTGTGAATAATAAATTAAATATCTCATTTATATCTTTTTATTACATTACTTTTTATAATAATAAGTGTTTTTAACTTTTTTATCAAAATAGATTCAAAAACTCCTTTTAGATATAAAAGCACGGTTTTCAGATATTATCTAAACACTAATTAAAAAACTCCAACTTACATTTATCTTTTTTTACTACTTAAAAGTACATCACAAGTTATGATGATCAAATCAAATCACAAAGTTTGTGGAAGAGAATACGATTCTTCAAATTATTTGAGTATGTTATTATACATGCTCACTGGTTACGATGATTATGACCAAAAAAGATTTTTTAAGGTCTCGTTTATTTTACCGATTTTAATTTTTAGTTTTAGATTTATACAGTTAAAAATTCTCAACAAATGTTATATCTAACTTTTTATGCTACAGTTAAAAACTCTAAAAAAATATCACATCTCAATTCGAATTGAAAACTCAAATCTGCGAAGCGAAAAAGATATAAAGTTAAAGCCTTCTTTTTTCTTGTTTTTTTTCTTTTTCAAACACATTTTAGTTTATTTTATTCTTTTGTTGGAGGCCCGGAACATTTTGGACACATTCTCTGATTTACTTACATTATTATAATAGTATATGCGTTTGCTTTTGTAAGAAATAAAGTGACAGAATTTAATCGGTTAATGCCTTAATGGAATGTATTCTTCCTCAATTCAAATTTAATATCGAACTCAGAAAATTTGAGTTATTTGCTGCCTATAAAACCTATAGCGTACTCCTCTAAAAAAAACACTTATCCCTCTTTTATTTTATTTGTTTTAGGAACTTATCCCTCTTTTATTACTTTTTCTTTGATAAACTTTTATTACTTTTTTTAAAAGTTTATTTTGAATGCAAAACAATTCTTTTTTTTTTTTCAATTTGAGGCTTAACTTTAATTTTGAAGGTAGGTGTGAAATACTCGTTTAGTGTAAAATTTATTGAGAACACAATAATTTAATTAATGTGATTTTTTTTATTTGAGAAAATATATAATTTTAAATCTAAGGGGACGTTTGTTTCCTATATTCGTCCCTGATTATGAATCATGATTCATAGTTATTTATAGTGTTTTCTCTCACAAAAAATACACGTAAAACAAAAATAATTTTGAATCATGTTCTGAATACATAAACCAAACGTACTCTAATACTTTTTTGGAGGGAATTTTAAATCGAACACTTTTTTGGAGGGAATTTTAAATCTAATACTTGTAAATACAGGTATCAATTTTATTTTATACATGGCAATATTACCAAAATTGTATTTCAGCCAAAAGGGCAAAAGAAACCCAAAAAAAAAAAAAATGTCGCCCAAATTTGTACTATTGCGGAGGAATCCATTTCCAACGCGCTACGAAGCTCGAGTCGGAAAGACCAATGCAGAAAAAACCCCTAATTTTTTTTTCCTTTTCTTTTTATTTTTTATTTAAAGCGAAAAACCCCTAGTTAAGTTGTGCTCTCTTTCGCTGTGTCACAATCTCTGCTCTCTCTAAGAAACAACGCCCCCATAACCAGAGGAGAGAGAGAGAGAGAGAGAGGGAGAAAGCGAGAGACGGTGAGACTCATTTCCGTGCGCCACCAACCCCCGACGCTCACAACAATGGCGATCGCCATCTGCTTGTCTCCCGCTTCCTCTTCTTCGTCTTCCTTATCACTCTCCAATTTCAATCCTCGCCGCTCATTTCTCTCTTCCTCCTCTTCCTCGTCTCTCCTCCACCTTACCGTCAATCCTCCCACCGCGGCCGCCTCCTCCTCCCTCACCTTCCACCACCGCCGCCGCCTGAATCATTTATTCGCCGCGTCAACCGGCGGCGGCGGCGGAGGAAGCGATAATGGACACGGATCTTCCGGAGGCGGCGGCGGAGGTGGAGACGATCATCACGGTGAGGGCGGCGGATCGGACAATGCGGGACGCAAGAACAGAGCGGAGGTGCTTTTGGTTCTGAAGGACGCAGGCCGGTCTCTGGAGAGCTTGCCTAAGGACTTGGCTGCGGCGATTGAGGCCGGGCGGATCCCCGGATTGGTGGTCACCAGGTACTTCGAGCTCGAGAAGTCATCGTTGTTCCGATGGCTCATGCAGTTCGGTGGATTCAAGGAGAGGCTGTTGGCCGACGATTTGTTCCTGGCCAAAGTTGCCATGGAGTGCGGCGTCGGAGTCTTCACCAAGGTCATTCTCTTTCTTTCAGCGACTCACTTATTTTTTTTTTTGTTATTTATTATTAAATCGAGTTAATTCTCGTCTTTTTGAATAATTTGTGCAATTGTTTTTAACTTCTGTGTGAATACGAAAAAAGTTTACGACTTTACCTTGGCAATTGAGTAAAGATTCCCTTAAATAAAAATAAAATATGAATAAAGATTCCATCACTCAATTAGTGACTGAAAGTTTTCTTTTGTCAGGTTTTGTTTTCTGCAAGAAAATAAATAATGAATAAATAAAGATTCCATTATTCAATATCTGAGTGTTTCTGTGTGGATGTGGAAAAATGAGATATTCATCTAAACAATTCGATAACTATTTCTGTCAGATTCTACATGGTTCTCTAGAACTCCAAAATTTTTCTTACCATTCTCAGAGTTCTACCGTTCTTAAGTTGATATAGGCGGATAAAGTGAAACTTGAAATCTAATAACCTTTAAGAAAAGGCATAATTCAATTACGCCTCTCCAATTTGTGAGCATTTCTCTAGTTTCACTCTAATTTGCAGACCCGGACTTAGATGGTGAAGTTTTTGGGGATAGGATATATATAGTAGCCATCAGAAGTAGAGAAACATAAATTTTACTTACCATTTTTATCATCTAAAACGTATATTGGATATTTGGATTGGTTTGACTAAAGCTGTTTTTATCTTCTCTTATGTGTTTTTGTTTTTTTGTTTTTGTTTATCATATTTTAGACTGCTGCTGAGTATGAACGCCGCAGGGAAAACTTCTTCAATGAGCTTGAAGTTGTTTTTGCAGATGTGGTATGTATCTTTTTTTCTCTTCATCAATTGGCATATCGTTCTTTTCATTCTTGTGTGTTTTGCATAGCTGTTTTTGGAAAATTTTCTGTAAACCATAACAAAAAATTCAGTTGTGTTTTGTACATCAAATATTTATTGTTTGTAAATTGTGTCTTTAATTTTGTTTTTCTTAGGTAATGGCCATAATTGCGGATTTCATGCTTGTTTATCTTCCTGCTCCCACTGTTTCTCTCCGACCGCCGCTTGCAGTTAGCGCGGGACTGATTGCCAAGTTTTTCCATAACTGCCCTGATAACGCTTTCCAGGTTATGTCATGACATTTTGCCAACCTTGCCGTGAGAAATGGTATATAGTTACTAATATGATCCCAAATATGTGTCCACAGGTTGCTCTCGCTGGGACATCGTACTCGTTGTTGCAGAGGCTTGGTGCCATAGTGGTAGGGCGATTTCTGGTTACCTGCATAATTGCTTAGGTTATATCTGAAATAAAGTTAGATGAATTAACATATCTTTGTCGTTTCTGCAGCGCAACGGGACAAAGCTTTTTGCAGTGGGGACTGTTTCGTCACTGGTTAGTTTTCATAAGCTTTCCATTTCATTTTTGTCGCCGTTTTTCCTTATTCTTTGTTAATTATATTAATAAAGATTTTGAGTCCTCATCACTAAAGCCAAAAGAACATGGACAAATATGTATTTCATTTCTGTGTAGGTTGGCACGGCTGTGACAAATGCTTTGATAAATGCAAAGAAGGCAGTTGATAACTCTGCCGCAGAGGAAATTGAGAATGTTCCTATACTATCGACCAGTGTTGCCTATGGTGTCTACATGGCAGTTTCTAGCAACCTCAGGTATGTGGCTTCTTTCATTTAGCAACCTCAGGTACTAATCTTCTGCTTTATCAATTCAACTTTTTTATGCTAAGGTGATTGCTGTTTTTTCCGTAATAACCCTCGAGACCTGTTGTGTTATATAGTTATCAGCTTCTTGCATCAACTTAGAGAAGCTTTATAGGAAAAATATTGATTTTGCAATGATTTACCGAAACATAATTATGATGAACAGGTACCAAGTACTGGCCGGCGTTATTGAACAACGTATATTGGAGCCCTTACTACATGAGCAGAAGCTTATACTGAGTGCACTATGCTTTGCTGTTAGGACTGGAAACACATTCTTGGGTTCATTATTGTAAGGATTTTTGTCTTGTGCACTTTTTGATTTCAAAGAATTCTTTTTCCCTTGGTTATTCACTCCTTTAAACTTTTCTAATTGCAGGTGGGTGGACTATGCTCGTTGGATAGGAATTCAGAAGTCCCATTAGTAACTCAAGGGATGCATCTTCTCCTTTCTTATGATTTTTTTTTTAAAAAAGTTTTTATAAAGCAAGTTGGTCTGGCCCACTTTCAAGATGTTATAAAAAGGTTGGCAACCTAACGAATGGATTCGTGGGAGTTTTGGGTGCTAGGGTGCTTAGGATATTCTTTGTCCTGGTACATTTTACCGCTCATTACTGAGCGAACACGATTTCTGTTTCTAGTCCGTTATGATTCCGACCCCATTCTTCCTCTTCATATTGTGAGGAACCAAGTATTGTGTTACAGAAACTTGCATTGTTGTGCTTTATTTATCTGGGAATGAAGTTAACTAGGTTTGTGTAGGCCATCCATCTGCCTAGATAAGATTCTGTCACTTTTTTCTTTTCCTCTTTTAAATGATTTGGTTTCCAATACAAATATAAGTTGAAGAAAATTTACTGAAAATTGTATCTCGATCTGTTGTTGCCTTGAGCATTTTCACTTTGGAACCGAAATTAAGGATAACGGTAACTACATTAATTGAGATTAGTATATGCAATTATTGGTGGAAGAAAATGGATGCATCTGCAGTTTCGAGTGTTTTAACTTCTTCTCGTTGTCAGCCCAAAATGATTCTGCGCGGAGGCCACAATGAAAGTTAACCTCACAATCGGGCTTCTAGACTAGTTCTATGCCCAAGTAAAAACCCGATTTTTCTCCTGAAAAATTCTCTGCTTTGATTTCTTGAGAAATCTTGAGAAAGCTATCAAAACTATAACTAAAACAAAACCTACAAGGGTAGAACCATAATTTTCTATCCCTATTTCTTCTTTCATTCCTTTCTAAATTCTCATCATAGACATTGAGATTTTCCCCATTCTTGACCTGTTTTTCCTTTCCTGTTACTAGTTATGGTTGACAATGAAACTAGAACCACAGTATCCGTACGGAAACAGTCATAATTTAGGCAGTGACTTCGTCCTTTATGCATGGCCTGTATCTCACCTCCGTAATGTTCATCCCAGATGTATGCACAACGTCACAACATTCTCTTCCTCCAGCCTTTATATATACACAACACAAAAAGCAAATAATCAAAATTAAAACAAGCTCATTTCTCAAACTCAATCATAATCGGTTAACAATATTATTTGCCAAACAAACATAACAGAAAGCTGACCTCCAAAGGTAGTTTAGCCGGTGAGAAGATGCGAATCTTGGCCATATGATCCGCAGAATGGTTGCCACCGGAAGAACAAGCAGGCAAACCACGAGGAAACACTCGAATATAAGTCGTTGTAATTTGATCTTTTTCGGTAGAATTCTCCACGGAGTCGAAGAAGAACACATGAGGAGCTTCACAAGGATTGTTGGTAGGCCAGCGGGTGTTGAACATGTAGAGAGGTGGCCTCATGCTTTTCCAAGGCCTAAACGTCTCGAGGGGTTTTCGAAGAAAGCTTCGAGGCAAAATGTTTTCGTAGATATGCACAGAATAGCCCCATGAGACGGAGAATGTCCAGTTGGTTGGCCTGTGGTGACATATTGTCTGCTGGAGAAGGCGTGACTGGTCTGATTTTGCAGCCTTCATGAGGTGGTTAATGGAGTCGGGACGGTTCTTCCCGGGGAAGATTGGGTCTATCGTGTCTATGTGGTGAAGGGAGAGGAAAGGCGTTTGTGGATGAGATGACAATAGGCCAGATACGTCTCTAAATAGATCAATCTACAAATACCAGGAAAAAAAAAAGGGAAATACGTAAATCATGAGCTTTTAATCTTCTTTTTCTTCAAAACAAGATGACGGAATAGTTGGACTAAATTGAAAAACGTTTTCATTTTCAAGGATTTTTAACCACAATGAAGTAAATATTTTGCATTTAATGTCAACTATTTTTGTTAGAAAAAAACAGTTACCATGTGACTAAGACGTAGTTATTTCTATCAAATCTCAGAACTATTTATCCATTTTAGAGTCAGGAGTTAAAACTGTCAAAATATATGCCAAAAAAAAAAAATGTTTGGGGGATCAAAGTGATACCATACTTACATTCAGAATCTGACAATGCTAATTATTGCTCTTTTTTTTTTTTTTTCTTTCGAGTGCTTAAAGGGAAATTAGATTATTTTTAGTTATTAGTGCACATAATTAATCTTGGAGGCACAGGAAAATTTCTCACCTGATGAAATCCATTGTTATGAGTCAGAGAAATTCCTAGATCAGAGAGACATGTGAACAACATGAAATCACTGACCCACAATCTAGGATACCTCTCAAGACAAGCATCTAACTTCCCCGCCAAGGAAGCCACTAGAGGATAACTCATAGCATAACCTGCTCCCCCAAACGCCATTTCAAACGAGAAATCGAAATTCGACTTGACGCACTCCGAATTAGTTCCTATGTAAAACTTGTTAGTATGGTCGTACTTGGCCAGAACTCCTACCAAGTTATCGACGGCAAGAACGGTGTCATCATCCGCCATGACGTACCATCTCACGTCCTGATCACCTTGTCTAAATGTCTCCAAAACGGTACGAGCAATTCTCACCTGAGTTGGCTTCAAGAAATTGGGGTGTGTTTTCATTTTCGTGAGGTCCTCGTTGACCCGAAAAGGAGGCCAAGAAGAAGGCCAGGGTAAGAACTCGTTGGTAGGAGGTCTGTCTAGGAAGAGATAACCCCTTGTAACGTTTGGTCGCCACCAAGCTTGGGAGTAGAATCTTTTGTTCTTCCATGTGTTCATCGATCCAACAACTCCAAACACAATGTGACTAAGATTGGTAGGAGTACTAAAAGAGGTTTTAGTAGCACTTGAAGATGGCCATTTTTGTTTAACGGTTGCCAAGAGATCAGAAGGTTGGTATTGGTGAGTGTCGAACAAAACGATGTAAAAGAAGAAGAGGAATAGGCCTGAAGTGACCAGGGATTTGCACAAAGCTGCAAAAGGCAAAGTGCCCACTTTTTGTTGCGAAGTTGAATGGTTGATTTGCACCGGAGACGACATTTTGGAGAGGTAAAAAAGAACAAAACGATTGAATGGAAATGTTAATTTGAAAAGAAACTGAAGAAATTAGTTTACAAGAGAAGGGAACTTTATATATATACGAGTGGAAATCTAAAGGGGGTATTCTTAAGGCCATGATTCTTGTTTAAGTCTTTGCTAATACATGTGATGGGTAGCCTTTTTAATGTGTTTCTTAATATTTTACGCGAATAGTATGTTTTGTGAGACCGTGTAAGGATGGGTTATGCATTTCGCGTGAGGCCTAATGACATAAATAGACTTGCATACTTTTTTGGTGTTTTTTTGTAACTTTTTAGGTAGGAAATCCGGAATTACAAATTTACTTTGCATACTTTTTGGTGTTTTTGAACTTTTCTTTAGGTAGGAGAACCGTAATTACAAATTTTACCAAGTGCCATAATAGAGAGAAGTAGGGCTTGCAATTTGCATATTGCACGTCTTTAGCCATAGAGCCGTAACGGCTATCTAGGGCTACATTTGAAAAACCTTCTTGCGAAGAGTCTCCATAACTCTAAAACTACATTAGCCCAAGAATATAATCTTCAAATATTTAGGCATCGAGTTGTTTCTTTCTTTTTTTAGTTGTTTTAACTAATTGGTCAGCAATTAATTACTATCGGTTTAAAAGGTTAACTTAATTGATCTTGAACTCCTTTTCAATGGAGCTACTAGATAGACATGTATAAGGGGAGATAAGAATCCTTTTGATATTGATATTCAATTGCTATCAGTTTACGTATTCATCTTTCCCCTTAATAAGTATTAACATTATCATTTTTTAAAAAAATTTAAAATTAAAAGTTCACTTTTATAAATTTCAAAGCTGAATAATCATGACAAAAAATAGATTTAGCATTTAAAATAGTAGTTCTTTGGAGCACAACATAGAAGAGCATAGGAAATATGTAATATTTATATCTTTTGGTCTTAAATATAGCATTTATATTGGGGAAGGTCTGATAGCTAAATATTAACCTAATAAAACAAGTACTGGTACAATGGTCATAGGAAGGGTAGTGCTGCCAACTTTGCCTAAGTGACGGATATCCTAAGACCATTTTTATGAAGTTTTACGTATTGTTTGGCCGTTCTTCAATTTAGTGGTCCCTTCATGATATATAATGACTACTCCCTAAGTAGCCAACCTTGTTATATATAAGCTGAGTAATTCAAAGTTACCTCTCAAAAAATAAAACATGAAAGTTTGGCTTTTAGATGAGAAAAGTAATAGGATAGTAACAGAAAGAAGCCAATTAATACTATCATTAAAGATAATAGAATAATTATTAGAAGGAAATAATCGACATAATAATTATTTTTGTGCTGTGATTTACAGTAGGTTAAGCTTGATCAAATCGGTGTTTAATTGACCAAGGGGAACGGTTAAAGGGAAGCCAAACTAGCGAGTCACATTGTTTGGACCTTTTTTTTTTTCACTAAAAACACGCAGAGAAGCGAAGAGAATGGGGGCATTCTAGTGCTAAATATGCATTCTACGTGATGATAAACATACGTTTTGACCCGTGAAATACGACATTAGGTTAAGTATGATTTTACAAAACACAAAAACTACCTTCAGAAATTGGAAAATATTTTTTATTTTGCATTGCTGACGATAAAATTTACCCGTATTCGTTTTGGGAGTAAAAGATAAGCAAAGTATAGATCTAGTATATGTAAGCTAAGTATAGTGTCTATATACGTATCTAAATATGAATATTCTTGTCTCATCAGAAGAGAGAGAAAGAGAACGTGCTTGGAAATAATGTCATAAAATAGCGAAACATCACTAAAAAAGCAATCGAGGAAGTGCTATGATGAACGAAAAGTTCAGGGAAGGGCGGGGGCAGCCGATTCACAGGAGAAAAAAAAAAAAAAAAAAAAAAAAGGGGAAAAAGAGAATAAGTGGGGGAGAGTGTCACAGTCGTGTCTTAGTGTCCATGAATCAATAACTAGAAAAAGAGTCGCCATATGTAAGTTTGTGTATAAATAATTTATATGAAATATCTATCTGTAGTTTACAAATTTCTCATACAACTGAATCCATATTAATCTTTTGCCATACGTCTCAAACTATCACTCTACTTATATAACACAATACGCATACAAGCTACTTAGGTTATGAGGAAATAATGAAATTTTAGGAAAAAAAAAAGTTTTCATTACTCATTAAATTGGTTCCTCCTTTGCTTCCCTTTCTTCAGGAACGACACTAATAAGTCAGATTCCAAGGGGAGCTGTTTTCATTTAGAAAGACTGATGAACAATGTAGAAAAAGTAATCGTAATGGTTGGTTATGTATCCCGAGGGCCGTCGAAGGACTGTGTCTTTCTCAGATTCCAGTGGAGGCCCTCATGTATGCTGCGCAAGAAGTCACTAGTGGAATCAACTAGACATGCCGTGGGCACAGGCCAAGGAGCCATACTGCACACAAGTGCATCCCCAGGTCGCAACTGCTTCCTGTCCTTGCCATCAAATGAGACCCACGCATGGCTTCTGCTATTGAAAGGAACTTGCACGCGTATCGTCACATGCTCTGGTAATATCAGAGGGCGAAACGATAAGGAGTGTGGACAAATTGGCGTAAAAAGGATTCCAGGAACCTGGAAATATGGAAAAGGGAATAGAAATTATGATACAGTAGAGGTTGATAACATAAAAAATATCAACCATAAACTCACACTAATATGGTTCAGAAACTAGCTTTTTCCAAAATGATTGCGACTAAGGTGATGTCTGCACTATGATCTACTCAGTAAATGTAAAACAAACCTGGGGATGAACCATTGATCCTCCAGCAGCCAACGAATATGCAGTACTTCCGGATGTTGTTGATAGAATCAACCCATCACCCTGGACACATGTGACAAAGGAGTTGTCACAGTAGCACTCCAGGTTTGTCAGGTATGATGATATCCCACGGTCAATTGTGACTTCGTTCAGAACAATGACAGGTTCTTCAGTCTCGTACTCATTTTTGGCGGCATCTCTAAGCACGCGGCACATCAACCGATGCCGCAGTGTGATACTAATGGGACCCTTTAGAACTGAATCAAGGCATTCTTTATAGTGTTCACTGTCTGAAGAAAGTTAAAGAAAACTTTTGAACATGACAGACGAAAGGTAACAATCATGTGACGACGAGGATTCCTGCAACTAAGAAGCTAAACAATCAACATGTTCAAAACACTGATTGCTTACGAAGGCAAGAAGGCAACAATAGCTGAAGGATACAAAAAGGGGTCATAAAGCCCAGAGACCCTAAAGAAAATGGGACAACGGGAGGAACTGGTCCCTTGAACATGGATGCTGCCTGCAAAGGATCATTACCATCCTAATTAGATGCTAAAGATGATATCAATAAAATAAAGACGTCACTACTATTAGAGGCTGATTTCAATCTGAAAGTTTGTAAGACTTCATTTTAGGAATCATTAGGACATGGCAATAGGTAAAAGAAATGAAAACGTCTCCCAACAGAAACAGCAGGACAAACAGATTACTGTAGATCCAAAAATACAACAGTTTCAGGAAAGCAAGCACCCACATGATATGAGATTAGAAAATCTAGTGGGCAATCAATTGTTAAAGATTACGGTGCACCAATTGATACTAGCTTCAACTATTCACTTTCTAGTTTTCAACTCTGCTTAAAATCACTTTTCACTAATACTATTGGTCTTTCCAAATGCTTTGACTACAAAAATTCTGTCATTAACACGTAAAAGAGACACAAAGAACGATAGAATACTGATAGATCATGAAAGTATATTCCCTCGATACTATAAGTACTTGAGTTCTGAGAAGTATAATATATATAAGGTATGGTCAAAATCATCACATACCCAGAGGACAGTTCCATCTCCACCAAGAGTTACAACGAGATCAACTTTTCTATGCAGGTGCGTAATTTCATTATCTGTCAAGAAAACAGCAAAACTATTAAAACTTTACATACCAAAATCAGGGCATAAGTAAAATGCAAGTGAAACCACACAGATATTCAATTAAAATTTAGAGACAATCTGCACTATGAGTCTCGTTACACAAACTACTTCTAATAATATCACAGCAAACAAAAATATGATGGGTGTGGATGGCATGCATGTTTGAGCAGACACATGTGCAATTTTCCATGAGAAGCATCAAGTAGTGGCGTTCATAGCAATTGGTCCAAATGTCCAAGACAGAAATCGCACTTCCAATATGTGACGGAAAATAGAATTATACTAGAAAACCCGTTTAAAAAGATCTTTTGCGGTGGTACTTTCGCCACTCACCGTCTTTCCAGGTATGGACAAAGTTGAAGTCAGATGACTCTGTTAGAAGTTCAGTTCTCACACGTGGTTCCACATAAATGTCCAACTTTTTCTGCTCTTTTAGCCAGCTGATTGAAGTAAAAAGACAAATGAATGAGGGAGCGGAAAATTTTTTGTCCTAAATACGGCTTTTTAAGTTTAAAAGGTTAAGATAGAGTTCACAGAGGTTAACTCTAGTATAATACTGGAAGCAACTAGAGAAAAATGTTTGCTTCATTATCTATGGAAAACTAAGGATATCTCAGTATCCACACCTGACCATTTCTGCACAAAGAATTTGCACAGAAGTTGAATTTGGTTTTGTCAATATAAGTACAGTCTGTGGGTCAGATTCCCACTTCAAAGAAATCTGAAATGAAGATGAGTATTTAATTAGATGATAGAGTGGAGACGCCTGGAAACTGAATTTCACAGTAAAACGACTCAACTCTTGCAACTCTTTGTCAAAATTTCACGCGAAAACAGAAAAATAAAAATACATAGGTGGGCTCAGGAAACAGATAGCAGAGAAAATACCTGTTTACTGCTGCGCTCTGCAGTTGTAATATTTCCTCTTTCAAAAGAGACAATGTCATGCTTGTGTTGGTCACTGTATTCACCCTTGCAGCACCATGAAAGTTTAAATGATGCCTGTTTTATGCATATGCAGTTTTAGTAAATAATACTCTGCGAAGTGTAGGCAGGGATACTGTTATTTGCAACAGGTTTAAGATCTTGTTGTACTGATTTACAACTGATTACACTTTATGTACATGAAGTTCTTTGTGAACAATGAGAGTATCTGTTCAACCATGAAACAGAAATCTAAAAAGTGGGCGTGTAGCGATGGACTATATCTGCATAGTCATAGAAATATAACGTAGTACTAGTAGAATAAACATGGTATCATAATAATTATTAATCATAAATTTTGGATTAAAAATATGTATGTTGGGCTACAAACACTAATAGTTGTAAAGTAGTTGTGGCACTGTTATATTTAAACATGATGCTTCTAGTTATGGTAAGTATGATGTTCTAGTAGATATAATTAACTCAGGCAACAGAAACAACCATAGACTTTGAATGCTATTCCGTAAAAAGTCCCTTCCAAAGAGAGAGTTGGCAACAATTGCGCTTTTTTTGGACTATATCAATGAAGGTAATAAAGCAAGAAATTGTACTAGAATAGTGAAGCAGAAAATGATTAACAATACCAAAAGAAAAGGTACCTTTCTTGTATATTTATCTGGAATCACCTTTGAATCAGAATTGGCTTCCTTATCCTGAAGAACCTCATGCGAGCATAATCCGTTACTCCCACAACACTGTTCAAGATGCTTATTAGATTGCCTGGCCAAGTGCTCTCTCTTGTCATCATCCCTATGATTCTCCTCAAGAGACATATCTGTACAATAAAGTCAAAAAAATACTGTTACAATGCATATAAGTAAAACTCATTTTTCGTAAGGCAGAGATTTGCCTCAAATAGATAGTTTGCAGAAATCTCTTAAAAACCAAGTTGGGCCATAAAAACCAACTTAAGTGTCTCCATTACCTTACAGATGATTATCAGCAAACCAAAAAAGAAAAAAGAGACTAAAAGTAATTCAACCTAAAGGAGTCTCAAGAACAGTTTGTCCGGTACTTTACGCGTGTTCCATAAAATGAAAAAGTTATCCTGAATGCTTAATAGTTTAACGGCTGAAATCTGTTCACAAACGTTCAAAAAGTGTATTTCCTTAGTCATCCTTGACCACACTAAAGTATTTAAAAGTGCAAAACGACACGTTGGAGCTAATTAAGGCATGTCATTCAATAGAGAACCTTTACATTCCAAATGCAAATTCCGCACCCTTTCCAGTTCAAATTTACGCTTCCATTCGGCTGCCTCAGCTTGGGCAGCAGCCTTTCCTTCAGCAGCTCGTCTCAAAGCCTTTGCAACCGCTGCAATGGGATTCAATGCAAGATCGGCATCTGACTATCTATGTATTTGTGCAAAATACAGTTACATAAACAGTTTTAGAAGGATAAAAACATGATCTTACTTCTCAAAGCCTCGGAGAACTCTATAAGATGGTCATCATTTTGCTGAACAGGAGCTTGTTGAAGAAGTTCCTGAACGGCCTTTTCTGAATTCAGAAGCGAAATTGAACTGAGAAAACCATTCTCAGGTTGTGACGTAGAAACACTCTCATCATCCTGTTCATTAGAAAGAACAATAAAGCGACCATATTTCTTTCAGCAAATTATATTAAAAAAAAAAACAAAATATATAGAAAAATTCCCCATGCCTAAAATAGATTTCAATTTGGCCCGTGGATTCTCGTATTTTCTAACAATTCCCACTCTGTTCAGATTAACATCAATCCTTGGCTTCTCCAAACCACTGCAATAAACTTGATCAACCAAAAATTCAAGAAATTTCGCTAAGCACTCTTAAGAAAACAAGGTCTTTATGCTCAACAAACTCGACAATTATCCATTGCCACACAAAATCATAATCTCACCGAGCAAACCAGCCATTAAAGGATAGAATTGACATCGCAATTTGAAAAATCAAAAACTAAAGCAAATAACGATGTGCGAATTTCAACAATACACATAGACACATATAAATATACACATACATAAATATATGTAGAGAGCTAGAGAGAGAGAGAGAGAGAGAGAGAGAGAGAGAGAGAGAGAGAGAGAGAGGGAGAGGAGGTGATTACATTGGAATTGAGCTTGCTGGGAGACATGGCGGAGGTTTGGTCCCTTGTTTCTCTCTCTTCTGTTGTCTTTGGCTTTCCTTATTGTAGAGAGAGAGAGAGAGAGAGAGAGAGAGTTCTGTATGATATGATGTTGACTAGTGAAATAGAAATAACATCTTTGCAGAGAGAGAGAGGAAGACGAAGAAGATTTGCTTAGTTGGAAGGGAGTGGAAGGCAGGTGAGATAGAGAGAGAGAGAGAGAGAGAGAGAGAGGTTGGAGGATATAAGAGACGAGAAATAAGTGGAGCCCACAAATAAACGCGTGGCGAGTCAAGGGAGTGTTGGGTGTGCAATGCAGTGCCGCAAACAAAATTTTGGATCTCTACAACCACCCAAACTTCATTCCATTTTGCAAACGACTCCTCTTAATCTCCTGCTTCATCGACAGCCGTGGTCCTTCAATATATTATGCGTATCAGGATTTTTAATGATCCAGATGATAAGGCCCATTATATCATGATCATAAAAAATTTACAATATTTAGCATTTGTTTGGAAGAGTGAAAAAGTTGGGAGGACAGAAATTAGTGGACTGATTTCGGAGAATAAAAAAGACAATTTTGGGTTGTTTAAAAATTGAAAATGAAAAAAATAAAATTTTTATTAAAAAAAGTACAGTAAGAACTTATTATTTATATAATTCTAAATAATTGAATATTATTGTGTCATATCATTTTTTCTTTATTAATTGAATGACGTTGTTTAGAAGCGGTATAAATAATATTCTTTCTTACTATCTTGAGTAGTGTTTTTTTATTTTTTTCTCAAGATTTATAGGGATGGGGTCTCAGTCTTTAACATTTGTGTTATGTTTATTTCACTGACATTTAAATATATTCCTTGCTGTTATACATTTTAAAAGTTATTGTGATGGAAAATAGACGTTGTCATTATTATATAAACTGAACATCTTTCTACACACTAATATTATTGTTGAAAAATATTTGAGAGCACTATAGATATTGAGTACTACCACTAATAAAGAGTGGGTTTAATTTGTGTGTTTTATAGGATTTGCTTTTTATTGTTATATGGTGTTAAGTTTATATAATAGGATTGAAAAAAATAAATTATTCATAATTTTTTACTTTTTCAATACAAATTTATTTGATGTAATTTTAATCAGAGTTATGGTCCATTTAATTCGCTGATTTGAGTTTTTAATTCGAATTAAGATGTGACTTTATGTGAAAACTTTTTACTGTAATAAAAAAATTAAATATAATTATTTTTTAAAGTTTTTTATTATAACAAAATTTAAATTATAAACTCAAATTGATAAAATTAATGAGACTATTAACATAGTGAGAGGACAATAAATTATCTAAAACTGATTCTAAAAATAAACGGGCCTAAAAAAAGGTCTCAAACAATTAATACATATTGGTTTGATGTATGTGAAAAATTTGCAGCGTCGTCCAAGAAGGGGGCTAGTCAAAAGGCATGGTGAGCGGACAGTACGTCAAACAAACAGAATAGCATTTCATTATTGAAAAAAATGTCCGTATATCTGTTTATTTCACTGATTTGAATTTATAATTTAAATTTTATTACAGTAAAATTTTTTTACAAACAGTCAGATTTAATTTTTTTATTACAATAAAAAATTTTCATATAAAATCACATTTTAACTCAAATTAAAAATTTAAATCAATAAATTAAACGGCCCTTAATTGACACAGAGATTTCGATTCTTAGGATATATTTGCAATCAATTTGTAGGGGCAATGCCACGTGTGAACGCATATGAGTTGACCCATTAAAATTCTAGTTGTATTTCGTCACCTGCGACGTATACCCGATGGACTTTTGACTGTCTAATATTAAATTCCATAACTCCAATCAGGTAAATTATTCGTAATTTTTTACTTTTCAATACAAATTTATTTGATGTAATTTTAATCAGAGTTATGGTCCATTTAATTCGCTGATTTGAGTTTTTAATTTGAGTTAAGATGTGACTTTATATGAAAACTTTTTATTGTAATAAAAAAATTAGATATAATTATTTTTTAGAATTTTTTATTATAATAAAATTTAAATTATAAACTCGAATTGATAAAATTAATGAGACTATTGACATAGTGAGAGGACAATAAATTATCTAAAACTGATTCTAAAAATAAACGGGCCTAAAAAAAGGTCTCAAATAATTAATACATATTGGTTTGATGTATGTGAAAAATTTGCAGCGTCGTCCAAGAAGGGGGCTAGTCAAAAGGGCATGGTGAGCGGACAGTACGTCAAACAAACAGAATAGCATTTCATTATTGAAAAAAATGTCCGTATATCCGTTTATTTCACTGATTTAAATTTATAATTTAAATTTTATTACAGTAAAAATTTTTTACAAACAGTCAGATTTAATTTTTTTATTATAATAAAAAATTTTCATATAAAATCACATTTTAACTCAAATTAAAAATTTAAATCAATAAACTAAACGGTTCTTAGTTGACGCAGAGATTTCGATTCTTAGGATATATTTGCAATCAATTTGTAGGGGCAATGCCACGTGTGAACGCATATGAGTTGACCCACTAAAATTCTAGTTGTATTTCGTCACCTGCGACGTATACCCGATGGACTTTTGACTGTCTAATATTAAATTCCATAACTCCAATCAGGTAACAATTGATAATAAGACATATAAAACGCTTAATAAAGTAAGGGGCGTTGGAAGGGCAAAACAGGCAACACAAATTTGAAAAATCCTATTGTGAATGATAAATGACATTCATCATCATATTGTAGCAGATGACATGGATATCAATCCACTGTGAAACATATAAAAATCATCCACTAATACATACTACAGTCTCATTTATTTTACTGATTTAAATTTTATTACAATAAAAAGATCTAAAAAACAGTCACATTTAACTTTTTTTATTACAGTAAAAAATTTTAACATAAAGTCACATCTCAACTCAATTTAAAAACTCAAATAAGCGAACTAAACGAGTCTTACATAGCATTTTGTAAATTTTGTGAATTTTTCATATTCATTTTTTTTACACTTTAATTTTTTTATGTGTTTTTTAAGAGAGTAATTTTTTCGTATGTGTTCTTATTTTATTTTTAATTAGTTAAAATAAATTTCTTCATATGTATCCTTATTTTTTTTAGTCAATGATTATCTTTGCACATATTCATTTTTAAAATAAATTTAAAATTTTTTAAATAATTATAATTGTCTTTAACATGACAATACGTGCGGAATACACGTAATAAATAGCATAAACTATCATATGTCACGTGCTAAAATCTCTAAAAAGAAAACTATGCCCTCTTTATTTTCTTGTTCCTGCTCGAAAGCCTCACCGTAACACGATGCAATCACAAATGAGGTAACGTTTGTTTCTTATATCCGTCTATGATCCTGAATCATAATTCATGATTCTTTAAAGTATTTTTTTTTATAAAAAATACACATAAAATAAAAATAATTATAAATTATGATTTTAAATACATAAATGAAACGATACCTTAAAAGACTTTCACTTACCATTCATCATAAATTCACTGTTCCATATCAATATGCACTTTATTGAAACTCTCTGCTTTTGACAAACCAAAGCTTCAAATTCTGTTAATAAATCGCATTAAAAAAATTTTATCTGCTTTCTTAAAAAAAAAAAAAAAAAAAACAAAACTTATATTGGTTTTGATTTATAAGGCGCGTTTAAAGTGACGTTTGGTAAAAGAATTCATATCATGATTTGAATAATAGTTTATGATTCGTTATAATATTTTCTCTCACAAAAAATACACGTAAATCAAAAATAATTCTAATCCATGAACCAAACATCTCCTTATCATTTTAAAATAATTTTATTTTTTGTATAAAAATGAAAATAAAAAATATTTTTAATCTCAGACAGAAATTATTTTTAAAAATGAATTTAGTAGTTTTATCAAGAGATTATTTTTAGTATAAAAAACTCATTAATGTCTCTCTGCTCGAGAGAAGAAAAAATAAAAATAAAAATAATTAAATGTTATTTTTTATTTTTTTCTCATTTTATATTAAATTAAAAAATTATTTTTTTTATTTTTTATTTTTATTACGTTAAACGATGTTTTAAAAAGATTTTTATTTTTTATTTTTTAAAAATTATAAAAAATAAAAACAGAATCAATTCTAAATAGGATTATAATTTCTTAAAATTTTATGTACGCCACTTTATGTATCATTTCCTTTTCTTTATTTCTTTCTTCTTTTCTTTTTTCTTTTTCAAAGACATTTCTTTTTCGAAATTAAGCAATGACACTTTTGTACTTTCCAAATTAATGTCAACGTTTAGTTGTTAACTAATTATCAATGCAATAATAGATCTTTCTCCGTAAGAAAAAGAAATGATGTCACGGTAAGTGTTATATGTTATTTTTAATCTGTAGACTTTTCCATCACTTGTAAGTGACAAACCGGTCTTTTTTTATTCTGAAAAAAAAAAACCGGTCTTTAATCGAGTTTTTTTACAGTAAAAAATTCTCACAAATAATCACATTTAATTTTTTTACTACAGTAAAAAACTATCATATAAAGTCACATCTCAACTCGAATTCTAAACTCGAATCAGCGAAGTGAACGAGGCCGACATACACACCTCTTTTGCTGGAGGATACACACCTCTTTTGCTGGAGGACTTTGATGCAGTTTTTTTAAACTTTGGGGTTAATTCATTAAAATAATAATGTTGATGAAATCAAAGAGAAGTAAAACTTGCACACTAATATTTGAAATATATTTCCATTTGCAAACTTACTATTCAATGTCATAGCCTCACCATAACCTTGAAACTCCAACAAAAATGTTTTAGATTTCATTTACTACTATAATTTAGTATTTTAGCTTAAAAACTACTGTCCTTCATTTTTAGAGAGTTACCCTAGTAGGTCAATCATACAGGTAGTGCAGGTAGTTAGATCAAGTAAATCGTATAGATTTCAACCGAACAGTTAGTTTTTAATACAGATTTGACAGCTGAAAATAGAAAATTACTGATAGTTTATTTTGTCTGATTCTACCAGAGAAAGTCTCTTATTTTTATATTTAAAAAGCCAATATTTTTCTCTTCTTTGCTTTCTATTTTTAGTAATTTTATGTTAGGGCAACACACAGACAGGTTGGAATATAAAAGGCTTGTTCATTTGCACTCAAACTAAAAAAAAAAAAAAATTTGAACTCAATGTACAATTTTATTTAAGTTCGTGTTCTTTTGTAAAATTTGAGTTTGAATTTGAGTTTTAACTTGAATTTTAATTGAGTTTGGGGTTAAAATCTTAGTTCAAGTTTTTCCTTTAACTCAAGTTCCTAAACTCAAACTTAAGTTAATGAACAATATTTTTTCTATTCTTAAAAACACTATAATTTTTTTCGTTTTAATTCCGATTGAAATAATTTATTTTTTTATGTGTTTACAACGAAAAGACGAATAAAATCTCACCTATATACCCTATTAAAATTTTTCATCATCATTGAGTTTTTATTAAAATACTATTTAAATACAAACTCAAGTTTTGATCCACCCAAATACAAACTTAAAAAGATTCTCATATTAAACCATAACTCAAATGTACACAATTAAACACAAACTTAAGTTACAACTTCAACTCAAGTTATAACTCAAATTCAACTCAAGATCGACACTCAAGTTTAAAAACAAACCCAAAGTTTCAATCTCTAAACGCTCAACAGTTTAAGTGGGTCGGAGAAGGATGGGAATTTTTGGGCCTTTTTCCTTTTTTTTTTAATATATTTTTCTTGTTGCCATTTCTTTTTAGGTTCTAACATGCACAAAATAACAAAAATATTGTAAACAGAATATAAAAACAAAATACTCGCAAACTTTTAGCTTAAAACTCATCTAGCAAAAACCCAATATACTTACAGGAAAATTTCTTGGGGGATTCAAACTGTGATAATTACATTACATGGCAAAATTTTATGCGTTAAGTTGAAACTTAACAAATTTATTTAAAAATATTAAACAATAGTAAAACTACATAATAATTATCTTAAATGGCATCATATTTTATACTATATAATTATATAATCATTATTTTAAAGATATCAAATTTTATCATTTTTATAATATTTTAGAGACTTGACAACTAAACAGGCCTTAAGACTTGGTTTCTTATATTCTTTTCGGGTCTAACCGACCTCATATATCCGTCGAAAGTTCTGCCTACGTCATTGACTTCGAAGCTCACTAAGCACCATGGTCACGTCGGATCTGATTTCGACGAGTCTTGTGCATGCGCGTGTTAACCCCCGACATGTTATTCTTTTGAATCTACTGGGCCCGGACACCATTCAATTGACAAAGAGAATAGAAAATAAAACACTATAATGATACTAAATTATTTAGAATGATATAAATAATAAGCCTCTATAAAATCATAACAAATCATCTTTTTTTTTTTCATGTGCAAATCACGTATTTTTAAGTAATTTTGACAAATACCTCTTAAAATAGTACCATTAAGAATTTTTGAATCTCAAAATTAGCTTATTCAATTTTGCTCTCTTAGAGTAAATAATTTAACAGATTCTTACTAAAGTGGTAGCCTATTATAATAATAGGGTAAAACTTCGCAAGGATGTTTAAGGGTCAGTTTTTGCCATTTTCTCTGTATTTTTCGCTTATGTGTTTCCCCATTCGGCATCCAAATTCGACGAAATTTAGCCCAATAGAGTAGCATTAACAAATTTTAGCCCAATCCTAATATTCAAGCCCATGCTAAGAGCCCATGTAGTTTTTCCAAAGAAAAAAGCCCATTAATAATCCCATTAAAGGAACAAAACAGAACTCCGCTTGTTTTTCTCTCGCTCCCTTCCATATCTCCATCGGACTCTGTGCATCGGAGTTACTGACAAGACAAAGCAACGGAAACTCCCACCCTTTTTTGCTCACCAGTTTTTTCGTGGCAAATTCTCTTCAAATCAAGAGCCCTAACAAAACCCTAATTCCCTTCTTCCCCAAATCCTCTCTCGCCATATCGCCATGGACACTCTCCAAGCCGCTTACAGAGACGAAGACGACGAAGAAGACGAACCCGCCAACCTCACTCCCGCCATTGACGATCTCGCCACAACCGCCAACGACGCCTCCGAGCCTCCCGCCACCGCAACCGACGCGATCCCCGAGGAGGCGACTCCGTCAGAGCACCAAAACGGCGTCGTCAAAACTGATCCGGAGGCCTCCGACGACCTCTCGGAGTCCGTCAAGTCCCAAGACAACGATGATGAAGACGACGAAGATCCACCGCCGAAGAAGCAGAAGCAGCTCTCTTCTTTGACGGACCAGGACCAGACTCCGTTGCCGCAGCCAATTGGCGATAACGACGGCGCCGCCGCGGCAGCAGCGTTGCCGGCTCCGGCGACGGTCGCGAAGAAGTCGAAGAAGAAGAATAACAACGTGTGGGTCACGAAATCGACGCGGAAGGGGAAGAAAAAGAATAAGGCGAATAACCACAATGCCGCCACGGAGGACACGGTGATGATCGCTCCGGTGACGAGGTTCCCGGACAAGAGCGACGACACACCGGAGATGAGAATCTGCTTGTCGAAGGTCTACAAGGCGGAGAAAGTGGAATTGAGTGAGGATCGATTGAGCGCGGGTAGTACCAAGGGTTACAGAATGGTGAGAGCCACCAGAGGAGTTGTGGAAGGGGCTTGGTACTTCGAAATTAGGGTTGAGAATTTGGGGGAGACGGGGCATACGAGGCTCGGATGGTCGACGGAGAAAGGGGATTTGCAGGCTCCGGTTGGATACGACGGGAACAGTTTTGGGTACAGGGATATTGATGGAAGTAAGGTTCATAAGGCTTTGAGAGAGAAGTATGGAGAAGAGGGATATAAGGAAGGTGATGTTATTGGTTTCTACATTAATTTGCCTGGTGGCGCAGCGTATGCGCCCAGGGCGCCGGAGTTTCATCTCTTCAAGGGACAGCGTTATTGCACTACCGAGGCGAAGGAGGATCCTCCTAAAGTAGTTCCTGGTATGTTTTTTTTTTGTTTTTGTTTTTTTTTTTTTAGCTTCTACAATGTGGGTGTTATGAAGTGTTTATTTTGCATCTAATTCATGTCCTTGATGTGAAGTTATCTATGGGATAGATGTCGTAGTCGTAGGTGTTAGAAATTGATGCTTTCTGCCACAGTTGAACTTGATTAAATTCTAGGCATCGTGAGGCAACTATATGTATTTCAGGTGGTTACCAAATGTTCCAAGCATTTTTGAAGGGTCTGTGGTGACAAGGGTTAAATGAATATCTGATGACATAACAAAAATATTTACTTGTCAGACCTGTTGATTTAGAGGAACTTGTTAGCATTTAATCTTATTAGATTAGACGAATATCTGATGACACAACAAAAGTATTTAGGGTCCGTTTGTTTCATATGCTCAAACTCAAATTATTGATTCTGCTACAGTGTTTTCCTCTCACAAAAAAATTAAATTTTAAAACTTCAGAATCAAGATTCGTGGTTTGAGTATACCTTCTAAACGGACTCTTACTTGTTGGGTCATGTTTATTTAGAGGAACTTGTTAGATTTTTATCTTGTTGGATTAGATGACTAGACTGACAAAAATCTTGATAGTTGATACAGCGGTTTGATTATCAGACCAGCTTTATGTTACTCTATTGCTGCCTTGCACTTTCTCTGCTTATGAATGCTACTTCATCCGTATTTGTCTTGCTTTAGCAAAAAAGACCCGTGTTTTTCTTGTCGGTAGAGCAAATGTTAGTGTGATATTTTGTATGCAGGAAGTGAGATATCATTTTTCAAGAATGGAATATGGCAAGGGGTTGCTTTTAAGCATCTTCCTGGTGGCCGCTACTACCCTGCTGCTTCGATGTATACTCTTCCCAATCAACCAAATTGTGTGGTCAAATTCAATTTTGGCCCTGACTTTGAATTCTTTCCAGCAGACTTTGATGGACGTCCAGCGCCTAGGCCCATGATTGAAGTTCCATATCATGGCTTTGAAACCCGAACTGAAAATGGAACGTCAAATGAGAAGAAACCTTAGCCAACACCATTCAACCTTCCTAATTGCTTGGGATATGTATCTGAGTTTTCATTTGTTTTTTCATTTATTTGCGGGGTCAAGCTTAACTTATAAATTAATTGATGAACAGTTGTAATCTTGGCTCTGTTTAGAGGAGAGAAATTCCACATGGGAATTATGAAGCCGTTCCATGACCCTCATGATATCTTGATAATTACTAATGGATATTCTAGTTCTTTTCATGTCACGTCTCTTTTTAATTGTTATAAATTAATTTCACTTTGGTCCTGATCAAAATTAAGTTTCTGTCATAGTTGTCTCCACTCTCATACTTTTCTACTGGTATCATATACCATTTTTTTTTTCAAGAGCTTGCACGCATCAGGGCTAGCTGTTTCACATATGGTGCTTTGTCGTCTATAATTTACTTCTCTTCTTTGTTTTCTGTTGAGGGATTCTAATTGTTTCAACGTTCCTCTGCTGAAATGCTTAATGGTCAATGCAGATCATCTGCATAACTGCAAATACTTTGGCCATTGGCTATGGAGGACGCAATATAATGCACGTATAGGATCTCTCTGAGTCTCTCTCTCTCTCTGTCTCATACATGTACATGCACATACATTAACAGTTAATTCTTGCTCAGCTTCCAGTCTCCCAGGTTGTTAAAACAGGCATGATAATGATCATGTCAAATCAGGTTTTATGACTCGTCCATCAAGGGTTCACAACTTGATGCTCATCAATGGGAAAATGGATGTCTATTGAGAGTAATGTACACTACCTTTTAACATGTATTTACGTCTGTATCTTTCTCCTTTGTTATCAGTTACTTATCACACAGTTGTGTCTTTGGTGGCAACTTGTCATTTAAGGTAATTTATTTTTCTTTGACAGGAAGTTCACATCTGTTTGAGCAATGAGCTTGTCGTGGAGATTGGGTTGTTTGGTTATTAGATTCATGCCATGATTCGAATCATGATTCGTGATTTGTTACAGTATTTTCTCTCACAAAAAACAAATCAAGAATGATTCTGAATTCATGTACCAAACGTCTATAAGAATTGTTGTGATAATCTCTTGTTGCTGCTCGCGTTGATTTTAAGACTCCTAAAATCAGGTAGACAAACAAGTCCTTGCTTATTGAATCAAGAGGCAGTAAAGTGTAAATGCAACCCCTTGGGGTAGAAGGATAATGTGTGCGTGTATTTTAAACCAAAAAAAAAAAAAGCAATATGCTGTAGAGCATCTTAGTAAATGTTTAGAGGAGATGTGAGTACATGGTTAGAATGAAATTGTAACATCTTGAGAGTGAAAAGTTATTTTATTTCCTTATTTATCATCATTATTATTTTTTTCCTTTCTTTTCATTTATTTACTTGACATTTTCCCGTAGCCAACCTGAAGAAAAACAAAGATTACCTTAAACACACGCACACACATTTTTATTAATGTACTCCACAGCAAACTGCGTGTATGCATTACATGTAGGACTTGACCACAAAAAAAAAACAAAAAAAACAAAAAAAACAAAAACAAAACAAAACATAAACTAGATATTTAATAGGTTTTTTTTTTTATTTTTTATTTTTTTATTTACAAAATAGAGTTACAAATCTAAACCGTCAATAAATTAGGAATAGGATTCATGTGAAAACCAAGTTCATTAAGGTGAATTTGAATTCAACCACAAATTAAAAAGGAAAAAAAAAAAAAAAAAAGAGAGAACCAGGATTATAGCCAGTTGCATTTTAAGCCCTTCATTTTGGATATCCTAAACACTTTACAATCTTCTAACTCTTTAATTGGCACATCATTAAATATTCAACTGCACATAATAATTTAAATCATGTTGTTCATACATTGGTCATGTAACGAACTATTAAACTGCCTCAGAAAGCCACACATTTGTCTTTGTTGAACTTAAGACCTCAGTATTCTTGTTGTGTTTACTTTTAATCTTTTAATGGAGGACTCTGTTATCTCAAGCCCTCGTTTGACCAACCTCCTTCTTGGTCAAACTCACAAATAGCAATTTTAAGTTAACCATATCAAGTGCTGTAAATGACACACAATCAAAAATGAATTGGTGATGAAACCTGCTGAGGGAAAAAAAAATGGTGCTAATAATGTAGCGGAGAATTGAGACCCTCTTGAGCAGACAATGGATGGAGAGGCTGTTGCCCTTTGGAAGGGAAGGATGGTGCTTTCCTGAATGAAGGACGTTTCTTGAGATGTTTGAGAGTTCTCTTTGTGTAAAATGTCCGAACGTAAGGTGAAGCTTGCTCCCTAAACTTGAGGATGGCGAAGAAGATGAGTCTAAAGGACACAAGAAGGCACACAATAGCTGCTAAGTCCCACCACTTTGAATGATCCAGCCTAATGCCGAGCATGGATGTGAGGATGAACTCGCCTTTCAGCTTTGTGCCGTTGGCTAAGAAGGAGTCGAATTCAAGGCCGATCATGTCATTCTTGTATGCTCCCTATAAACAATATTGCAAATGTTACAGCAGAGTGAGTTCTTTTGCATGATATTACTCTTATAGGTAATTTGAGGACTGAATTATGTATACTTCTTCTAGAGTTACCTGTAATCCCCAAGCACCATAATTTATATATGAAATGGGATAACGCCAGAGTGGCTTAGGAAGATCAGGAATAGAGCGAAAGAATCCAGCAGTCATCATCATAATCGCCTGCTTAAACAGAGTCAATAAAACTGAAAAAAAAGGATATAAACAAACTAATAAAACGTAAAAGAGACTAAAGAAAAAAAGAAGGTATTACAAGATTTTCATTATCAGTTTAGTATAAAATCTTAGTTTAAGTTCTGTAAATGGGTTATGTGAGTTCCGTTGTTGTTTACCACCAATGGTTTTTTTTTATCATTTTTCGAAAGCGTTTTTCTTACCAGATAGCCAGCTCCAACTGTGACTCCCATCAAGAAGTTGGGAACAAGAGAAGCTACAATCATCATGGCACTCTCCACGGTCGCAATGCAGCTGAGGAGATCTAGGCCGAAGTAGAGGTAATTATGAAATTCGGGCCTAAATTTCACCATGTAGTAGACTATGGTGGCCGTGGCAAGCGACATGAGAGCCAGGAAAGGGAAGGACGAGAGGAAGTTTGATGCAACATAAACGCCGACCCCATAATGCCCATTCAGTCTTTCCTTGTAAAAAACCTGTTTCATGAAAGACATCTTCAAGCTGCTTAAATATATCGCAATTCACAAGAATACAAGTCGAACTAGCTAGTTTTGTACCTTCATTTCTTCAAGGAAGGATGGGAAGCCTCCAATGGACATGAATGTCATGAAACCAGCTATGAAGCCACCGCAGGCTCCTCGTGCCAAGATTGCTGTGAAATTCGTGCCTACGTTGAAGAATATGGAGCCGACACAGAGAGATAAGGCAATGTAGATCCCAATTCTTACCCAGTAATATCCCACATCTCTGGCCATGTTCTTGAAAGATCTACAAGTCAACACTGAGAGCTGCTTCCACCATTTCGCCTGGCTCCCACTTCTTTCCGATGTTAGTCCTTCCTGCAAAATCATCAAGTACTTGTCAATGATTTACAAATATCATGTCCAAACACGAGTAAAAGTTCAGAGACCAAAATGAGACTTTTAACATAGTTTAAGGACAACTGCATAACTAATTATACAAAAATGTATATATGTGGTCAACAGACTCAACACTTCATAAAATAGTCTACATGCTTACAATGGATGAGATTTCTCGAATCCTAGCTCTAGCCCTTTTTGCATATTCAGAGCATCTGTACTTCTCAACTAGCATTGCTTTTATCTTCGCTATCGGTATGTTCATTAGGGGATCTGAGGATACTTCAAAGTCCTGAAATTTTCTAAGATATCAGGAAAAAATAAAGGATAATATATATTGAACCAGAAATTAAGAAGGAAACTGGAAAAGGAAAATCAAACACATACGTCTATTCTGTGAGAATCCATTAATGTGGATGTCACCTTGTCGAATCCCGAGTTAATACAACGAAGAAAGTGATCAGAAGGATTTCTCCTACTTGGACATGGAAATCCAGCTTTGGCAAAGAACTGCAATACCATTATAAAATTCTCAAACTTTCCTCTTCAAAATTCAAGTCTTCAAAAACTTCAAATGAGTAAAACTTCAAACAAAACTCTTGCATGCAATGAAATTCCATTAGGCCATTTCACTAGTACTGCTTTGCTTTTACCTCAACAGCCATCTTTGCAAGTCCAAAATAAGCAGTTTGGCCACCAGAAAGCAAAAAAAGGTCATCAAAAAGCGCAAAGACTTCGCTGCTCGGTTGATGAATGGAAGATATAATGGTTCTGCCATCAAGAGCGATGTTCCTGAGAGTCTGAATGACAAAGAAAGCCGAGGCACTGTCAAGGCCACTGGTGGGTTCGTCAAGGAACAAGAGACGAGGCTTTGTGAGGATTTCAAGTGCAATGCTTAGTCTCTTCTTCTCACCACCACTTAGACCTCTTAAGTGCCAGTTTCCAACAAGCCCATCTGCACAATCTTGAAGACCCATTTCCATAATTGTTGCCTCTACAATCCCATCTATCTCTTCTTTCGATAGAGTGTTTGGAAGCCTCAAAAGAGCTGAGTAAGTTATGGTTTCTCTTACTGATAGAGTTCCCAAAAGCAAATCCTCTTGTGTCACATAAGCCTGATTGATATAACAATAGTAAACCAACCAAGTCATTGTTCAAAGTCAGAAAACTAGATATTTGACATATGAAAAAAAAAAATAAAAAAAAAATAAAAAAAAATTGTACTTACAGCAAGACCATAGTCTAGTCTCCTTTTCTTCCCATTGAGAAGAACATTTCCTGTCATGACAACATTTCCTGATAGTCTACCTGCAACAATATGCATTACACAAAATGTGAAAACATCTAATTAGTATATAAAAAGAAGACTAACTAATATATATAAACATAGGATATGTATAGCTGAACATAGAGGAGTTTTAAGGAACCTGCTAAAGAATCAAGAAGAGTTGATTTGCCAGACCCGGAAGGACCCATTATGGCCACGATCCTGCCGGGTTCAGCAAACCCACTCAGCCCATCAAGCAGCCGCTTTGAGTGTCCATTTCCAAAGTTTGGAAGCACAACAGTCAGATCTTCCCACACCAAATACATCAACTGGTCTCTTCCTCTCGGTAAATCTATATCAGACTCCGCCGTATCTCCGGCCGCAGCGCCACCGTAGTACTCTATGTCCATAGCATTCATGTCAAAAAGAGTGATTTTTTTTTTAATTTTATGTTTTTTGTTTGTAGTACTATGGCTAGCTAGCAAAGGAACACAGTTATATATATATATATATATATATAGTGGTCTCTGGTATGGTGTTACATATTAAAAGATATACTGATCAAAAGGTGACAAATATGGGCACTAACGCTATTTATTACTCAGCAGGGACAGTAAATACCTACTCAACAAATTAGGGGCAAAATTTATAATGGAAGAAACAGAAAACCCAGGAAACAAGAAATCAATAAAAAGGTGACATGATTTATTAATTTTAACAAGGTTGACGGGCAATGAGTGGAGGGTGGCTTTCAGCTATTACAGTTGAATAAGAAGACAGATAATTAAACAAAGTAAATATTGGGTGTGACATGCATGTGTAGTAAATATTCTCACCAAACACTTCATGTTCTTCATATGCAACTTGAATATGGCACAACAGTGGTAATACAGGAAAGAAGTACTAATCCAGAGAGTAGTGTTTATTAGTTATTACGTTCGGTTTCTCACAACTATCATGTTTTTCCTTGTCTGTTCTCTTAATCAAGAATCTTTTGCATTTCACGGATTTTTTTTTTTTTTTTTTTTTTTTGCACTCTTGGGGTTGACAGAGAGAGTACGAAATGTGCATATGAAGTAGCTTCCTCGACATGATTCGGTTTTCTCTATAGTATACTAGTTTGGCACTATTTTTTTGTCCATGTTGATACAACTACTTGTTAGCGGAGACACTATAAGGACATTTGTGATTGTTTATTCTCCACTATTCATCATTCTTCTTCTGTAATTCCATTGCTTGTGCATGGTAAAATATAGTACTATGAATTTTATCAAGAAACATTTCTAAACCCATTTTGCATTATAAGTAACATTTCTAAATTCAAGTTGCTTTATATTTTACATAGGTCATTCACATGGATTAATTTGTTAAGTCCCGTGTTTCTAAATTACCAAACAGAAATAATCACCTTAAGGTAATGGCCAATTTCTATATAGCCTTAGAAACATATATTACCTCATCATTCTAAAGCTAGGATGACTTAATAATCTATATTATCAAATTATTTCTCACTGGATTGCTTACTATAGATTGTAATGTATAGTTAACGTTCCACCAAATAACAAAAATTTTCGTATAGATTAAAAGAAAAAGGTAACAAATCTGCTGTAATTGTATGGTTAACACTTGATATGTGGGAGACAAAAGTTAGGTGAGTAGTGGTAATAAGTAATAACAGCCGGTAAAAAAGGTAGAGGGGACCCTTACTAGTAAATAAGCTCAGCAACCCCATCAACATATAAACACGATATCATGATGACAGTGCAAGGACCAAGAAAACGAAACTTATCGAAAAATCATTTCTTATAAGATATTCTTTTCACATTTTTGTTTGAAACAATTTGTATAATCATATGCATCCTTTTTTTTATACGAGTGTAATATCGTTATTTTCTACGTGCAATACTCAGTTCACTCAAGTGTAACATTCAAAAAATATAATTGATCTAATACATGTAACATCGAGTTTTACACTTAAACCCACCAAATAAATTTATGAACAATGTCACATGGGAATACAAAAAAATTGTATTTATCAGACGAGTGTATGTGCTGGATTTAAGACTTTACTTAAAAATATAATTATAAAGTAAAATCAAGGTTTTTTTTGTTTTTGTTTTTGGGACTAATAAGTCATCTTAAACATTAACCTTGTAATAATAGATGTATTGAAAAACAGTTTCATAACGTACGTTATTTTCTTTTTTTCGAATATAGATTTTAGACAAGCTACTTTGAACAGTTAACTGAACGAATTCTTTCTCCGTTTCTCCTACGTCTGTGTTTTGACATAATTGCTAGCTAGTATAATAAGTACGACATACCAATATGGTGTCAGAGATCAGAGCACCACATTGTTCTCCTTTACTGGGAATCCTTTATGTAATGGAAGCGTAGCAATTGCTATCCTATTGTCCTTTTTAAATGTAAGTTGACCTAAAAAAAACTTAAGAACGTTTGTTTCTTCTATATTCGTCTCTGATTTTAAATTATGATTCATAATTTTTTATAGTGTTTTTTCTCACAACAAATACACGTAAAAAACCAAATCTCCTCTTATTGAAACAAAACCACCCAAATTAATGCAACGTAGAAAGTCGCTTTAATTTTTACGCCCTAGGGACAGCAAGGGTGCAGACGAGCTTCCATTTTTAAGTGAGCTCTCTCTCTCCCTCTTTCTCTCTCTTAAAAACACAGATCATTATTATGACATGTATTTATGAGTTAGACAAATTTCTCTTGGGTGAAGTGACGACTTGTAGATTTTTATTTTTTTTTGGCAGAAGAAGTGATTACTTGTATAAGTTAGCTACTTGTAAAGTATATTCATGCTTTTGTTTCGTTTTCTATGAAGTGGGTGTGGACAAGGAGGTTGGAGTGGAAAAGCTGTGGAGATTTCGTGTTAGAACAAAGCACATGGCTTGTTGCATGCCTGCTTGGATTTTTGCAAATTCAGTATTGTTATAAGATTTATATGGAAAAGAATTCTAAAACAATAAAAACCGATTTTTTCAGGACTTAGATTTGTGTGTATACTATACGTACATACACACACATACATATTTATACACCCGCATTTGCATTCTTATCTAGAGGGGGCGGCAAAAATGAACTGAAAACGGCATTAGAAAAAAGGATGAATAGAAACGACAATAATACAAGAAAACGACAATAAAAATCAAAGTAAATAAGAAAACGACAATGGTAAAACCAAACGACAAAAAGTACAATACAGACGTCAAAGGCATAAAACATACAAGGGAAAACGGAAAAGTAAAAGCATATGCAAAAGACAAAAAAAAAAAAAAAAACAAACAAACAAACAAACGACAATAAAAGGACAAATGAAAATAATAATAATAATAATAGAAGCGGCAACATAAATGAAAACAACCAAAAAAAAAAAACAAAACAAAACGATCAGTGAATAATGCAAGGAAATAGAATATATAATAAAACCACGGGAAAAAATGCGGACTAAACGGTAAAACCACGATCATAAAAGATGAAAACGACGGGATAAGAAACAAGTAACTTTAGAGCTTATAAACGACAACAAAAATACATCCACCCTGAATACTTAACGACAACAAAATGAAAAGGAAAATAAAAATTTAAAATTACAGAAGGTGACAATAAGTCGTACGAACGGTAAAAACACGACAACGACAGGAACACAAAAACGACTACGAAATGGAAAACGAAATAAAAGTTTGAAGTCAACAAACAAAACACGGAACGACAACAAAAGACAGCATAACGTATAAACGACAAGAAAAGACATGAAAACTGAAAAACAGCGGCAAAACGAAATGATAGTAAATTGTTGGGCGATAAAGATGTGTAGAATGACAATAAATACCAAATGAGAATAACAGGTCCCAACGACAGTAAGCTATACAACGAGAACAAGAAATAAAAGGACAATAACATATATATAAATGAAGTCAAACAAATTAAAAATTAAAAACGACCATGAAATGGAAGCGACAACAAGAAGAAAACGACTAAAAGGAAAACGACAAGTAAAACTGAAACAACATATGATGTGAAAAGGCAAAAAGGACTACTCGGTAAAACGACAATAAACAAGATAAAAAAATCAGTCGATACTATAGCTTATGAACGACAATAAATGACATCTAAACAGGAAATGGATAATTCATTATTCAAACGACAACTTTAAGACAACAATAAACTATACAACGACAAATCTTAACAGCTGTAAAAAAAAAATGATAACTGAAAAGTGACAAAATGTAAACAAAAAGAAAATGTATAACAATAATAATACTAAAGATTAAAGAAAGCGGTTGACAAAAATTAGGAAAAATAATTTTTTTCAAAAAAAAAAGGAAAAATAAAACGACAATAATGAGGACAAAGCTGGTAAACGACAATAAAACCAGAAAACGATAAGATAAGAATCAAACAATAATGAAACTTATAACCGACACCAAAAGGAAACGACGGTAGAATCTTAAACGACAAAACATGTAGAAGAACAACAAATAATACAAACGACAACAAATAACAGATATGACAATAACGAGAACACTCTAAACGAAGTGAAAGTTAAAAAAATTTAATTAAAAAAAATTAAAAAAAAATCCAGACTTTAGCTATGTTTCAGTGGTCATATTTGGCTCAGCAGCATATATATGGTTCCTGATTTTATTATATTTTTCTGTTCATGCTCTTATTTCTGCAGGTAATTCCAAAGGATATGGACAGCAATAAAATTGTGAATTGCTAATTGCAAATACTAAAGCTATACAATGTCCGGAAAGGAAATCACTCCAAAGTAGGGAAGTTTTCCCATTTGTGACAATAATACCACTCGATGTTAACAACCATTAATGTAATATAAAACAGGAACAAGTATGGCTTTATTCTTTGATAAAATTTCTTGTAAGAATGTGACAATGACTAGCTACACAAAACCACAGAAACTGGTTTATTTCATTCATGCTAGCACCCTTGAAACTGCAGTTTAACATTGATTTTTTTATTTTATTTTATTATTATTTTTGGAATGCTTCTATTGAGGTATAGGAGAGCTAAGACCTTCTTGAGAAGAGAGTGAGTAAAGAGGATTGTGCCTTTTGGAAGGGAAAGAGGACATTTTCCTGAAGGAAGGCCTCTTGCCAAGATGTTGCAATGCTCTCTTGGCGTAGAGGGCCTGAAAAAATGGAGAAGCTCTCTCTTTGAACTTGAGAATTACGAAGAAGAGAACGCGGTACAAGACGAGTATGGCCACAATAGCAGCTAAGTCCCACCACTTGGAATGGCCTAATGAAATACCATAAAGGTTCTTGATGACGTACTCGCCGCTCATTTTTGCCTGACCGGGTAATAGGGGTTCGAATTCCAGCCCAATCAAGTCATTCTTGAGGCCACCCTGATCAGTGATTACAATAGCAAATGAGAATTGGGAAGCTTCCAAGTGTATGACATGTTATATCTTTCCCACTAAACTAATTTTTCCTTATTCTCTTTTAGTATCTATCCTAATCCTACTATAAAGCATTTCATGATTGTATTTCATCTGAGAGAAAATGCCAGAATGTTTGTGATTTTTTACCTGAATTCCCCACGAACCAAAACTGAGGAAAGAAATCGGGTAGCGCCAAACTGGCTTGGGAAGATCAGGCAGCAACCGAAAGAAACCGGAGGTCATCATTAAAATGCCCTGCAGAAGAAACAAACGCGAAGAGGAATGGATCAAAAGATGCACAAACTATAAATGATTAAGAAGTGAAAATGAGAAAGAATATTTAGGTGAAGACTTGAGCTACTTTTCTTCTTACCATAATACCAGCTCCAACTATAATTCCCATGAGGAAATTAGGGACCAATGAAGCAACAACCATCATGAGGCTCTCAATAACAGCAATGGAGGTGAAGATATTAAGGCAGAAGAACACATAGTGAGAAAACTCCGGTCGGAACTTCACCGTGTAAAAGGTAATGGTCCCGGTAACAAGTGTAATTGCCACCAAGAATGGGAATGCAGATATGAAGTTGGATAATATAAAGACTGAAACTCCATAATACCCATTAAGCCTTTCTTTATAGAAAACCTGTTGTCAAGGAGAAAACCAAGTATTAGCACCATGAAAAATGTTCCACTATATATATACATGTATGTATATGTGTGTTTACCTTCATTTCTTCAACAAAAGATGGGAAGCCTCCAATAGACATAAATGTCATAAATCCTGTTATGAATGCAGCACAAGATGCCCGAGCGAAAATGGCCGTATAGCTATTGCCCACATCAAAATAAATTGTCCCAACACATACAGATACAACTATGTAGATAATTATCCTTAACCAATAATAACCAACGTCTCTAGACATGTTCAAAGATGATCTTCGCACCAACGTTGTAAGTTGCTTCCACCAACTTGCTTGACTTCCACTTTTCGTTTCAATTGTCCTGTCCTCCTGCAAATATATGATATTGTAAGAAAATGCAACCAAAATATACAAGTCACACACAAAAACACACATTTTAGCTTTGTGACACCTTCATCTAGTAAAAGGACACACCAGAAACTAAATTTTGGTTGAAATGCTTACATTAATGGAAGAGAGTTCTTGAATTCTGGCTCTGGCCCTTGTTGCATAATTCGAGTACCGGTATTTTTCAACAAGATTTGCTCTGATTTCTGCTGTGACGACATTCATCAGAGGATCTGATTGTGGGACGTCCTGGAATATTATGATACAAGAATATTTTTTTATAAAAAAAATGTTAAGATGAGAAAATTTTCTGCTGAAAGTAGTTGACCACATTGTGGACTTATTCTGTGTGTGAATCTGATGCAGCGCAAGATGAAGATCACCAGCAGACAACCGGTGATCAATTACCGGCTGACAGCTGGGAGACATGAAGCTGCAGATTGAAAGTTTCCCAATTCTCTTCACATTTGAATTTTAATTTATTTGTTTCCCGATATCTTCTAGTCTATCTTCTAGTATTATTTCTAAATTATTATAAATTTCAAATTTAGAATATTTAAGATTAATTTAGTTTCCTTTTTCTAGTTTCTAAAATTAGTTTTTGAGATTGTTTCCTTTTAGTTTGTTTCCTTTATTTTTATTTTCAATTGCCTATTTAAAGGCTTCCTAGTATTGTTATTTTGGGCGGTAGAAGAATTTTGATGATTAATAAAATTATATACTTTGAGAGATCTCTCAACATATCTATCCCAGTTATTTCAGTATTATGTCGAATTAATGAGTGATTGATACCTATTTTCCTGACATTCGTGAGCGAATCAACAAGTTTATAGAAGTCTTATTTTCCGGTATTTTAATTGAATCAATGGATTTTCCAGTATTCTAGGTGAATCAATGGATAATAGGAATTTATCCTCTTTTTCTTATCTTTTTTGTATATGCCCCGCTACGCTAGAATCACAAAAATTGTGTGAAATTCAGTTAAAGGTAATGCATACTCGCAATTTTAGTGACCCTTTGATGGTGTCTCTGACTTTGTCGAAGTCTTTATTTATACAACGCAGGAAGTGATCAGAGGGGTTCTTTCTGCTAGGGCATGGAACATTAGCTTCAGCAAAGAACTGCAAAAAGAAAAGACACACAAAAGCTTCAGCCACAATTAAACAGAAACGGGCGTGAGAAATTCCATATCTTGGTAAAACTAATAACAATCTTTTACCATTGAGCATGGCTAGTTATCACCACACATAATAGCAAAATAGAAGAATCACAAGGCAAAAGTACGATAATTGAGTCCTGCATTGTTATGTCATAGTTCTGAGATGTTGCACAACAGAAGAGTCCGTTAGCCAGAAAAAAAATATGATAATTGGATCCTACAATGTTACGTTCCGATACGTTGCATGAAAAAGTCACATAACAAGGAGTATGATAATTGGGTCCCACACTAGTATGTGACAGTTCTGATATGTTATTTATTATTATATCCATAACGGTATGTGACATATTTTTCTTTACAAAAATGTGTCAGTTCCAATATGTTATTATATCCATAACGGTATGTGACATATTTTTCTTTACAAATATGTGATAGTTCCGATATGTTATTATATCCATAACGGTAATAGATACATATTTTTCTTTACCATGAGAAATAAAAAAGAGACAAGTGGAGATGTTTTGATAATAGCTTACCTCCACAGCATTCTTTGCTTCTCCGAAATAAACAGTTTCACCACTTGACAACAAGAAAAGGTCATCAAAGAGTGCAAAGACTTCACTACTGGGTTGGTGAATAGACGAGATGACAGTTCTTCCATCACGGGCAACATTTCTAAGTGTTTGGACAACAAAGAAAGCTGAAGCACTGTCAAGACCACTAGTGGGTTCATCAAGGAAGAGAAGACAAGGGCGTGTGAGAATCTCAAGAGCAATGCTTAATCTCTTCTTCTCACCACCACTGATCCCTCTCAAATGCCAGTTTCCGATTAACCGATCAGCGCAGTCGTAGAGCCCCATTTCTATGATTGTTTCTTCCACAATGCTGTTTACTTCTTCTTTGCTCATACTTGTTGGAAGCCTCAAATTGGCTGAATATGCTATGGTTTCTCTTACGCTTAGTGTTCCCAGCAACACATCTTCTTGTGTCACATAAGCCTATCATTTGTAATAGAAATAAGAAAAATTATAAACGGCAGTGTATAAATAATTTGTTTTTTTTTACTCTACATGTCAATGAGATAGTTTATCTTAGACCATATTCCATTATTTGTTGTAACTTGTCTCAATTAACTTTCTTTCAATTCACATGAATTAATAAATAAAGAAATAAGCGGAAGGGCGTTTGAAACTGTGGTCCAAAACCATAATTTTAAAGAATGAACCTCTGGGATCTTACAATAGCACCATAGTCAAGTCTTTTCTTGCTCCCATTGAAAAGAATATTCCCAGTCATGACCACATTCCTTGAAAGTCTATCTGTGCCAGAAAAAAAAAAAAAGAACAATTATTGCTGAGGCACCCTAAGGATTTGCTAGAACAAACTAACTATTCTAATTAAAGACATATTTTCTTCATCATAGTTTGATATTATATATATATATACATATATATATATATATATATATATTTGACAAGGGCCCGTGGAATAGAATTAAAGGCGTTTGAGCCTTTGGAGGGTTATGACACACTGACACCAAGAGTAAGTGAACCTTCAACTAATTGAAATCTGAACCATGCACGTTATTATGTCCCTACTTGTGGGACCTTTATTTAATTGACATGCAATGCATGGTATATTAGGCATCTTAAACATTGTCCCTACCTGTGGGGGCTACTGGGCAAGACATACCGAAGTTAATAATTATATGTAAGTTTTTCATTCAGCTGCACACATTGACTTAATTGTACGTGTGTTTTGAAGGTTGGGGTCATTTAGGCTAAACAGCTAATATATCGTTGGAGTTATACATATATAGCTACTTAATTATATAATTTTCTCTATTGACAAAGGATCAAATCCTGCTAATAGTTCAAATTCCCACCCTCATAAAAAAAAAAAAAGCAAAAAGAAAACCTGTTAATGCCATGTTAATGATGGGGGGAAAAAAAATACAATGAATATTATAATTATATCGGACCAAAGAGCTAAGCCAAAGTCTGGATAATGAAGTAATTATCAGATAGACATATTAATTTCGCTAATTCGAGTTTTTAATTCGAGTTGAGATGTGATGTTGTGTGAGAACTTTTTACTGTAGCAAAAAAGTTAAATGTGACTGTTTCTAAGAGCTTTTTACTTTAGCAAAACTCAAATTCTAATCTCAAATTAACGGGGTCTCAATTGAGATGTTGACTATGACTTGGAATCTTTTTCTTCTTCACGTTTAAATCTGCATGGGATCTGGGCGTGTACTAAAAACCAGATACCATTACAAATTTTCCAGAAATTGAGTTACTGAATAATACTTTAAGAAAAGATCTCTTAAGGGGGGCAAAAAAAAAAAAAAAAAAGGAAACCTTCCGGAAAACTTGGGTAACATCCTTTATATATATATATATATTATAATATAATAAAATGTTTGTCTGCAGATAAGTATTTATGTTATAGGAAACGTATATTGTGGGAATTATTTGGTTTTAGAAATGGCTATATATATCTTCCCATCACTATAGATTCCTTAAATTATATGTCACTTTTTTTCCCCCTTCTTCTGTAAAGATAGATCAATATCCTAATGTTTTGAGTAATAACACTCAATACAAAATAAATTAAAAAAAAAAAAAAAAAAACATAACAAATTTTCAAAAACCCCAAAAGTGAATAGTCTTGGATTTGTCCTAAAAAACTAGAAGGAAAATCATCATGATCCATACTCATTACTCAGTTCCAAAAACAGAGATCAAATGAAAAGAGAAACTTTTTACTGCACTAACAAAAAAGGGTAAAAAAAAAAGAGAGACCTTAATAAAACTCTCATGACAAACTACAACCACCAACACAAAATATTACTCAAAAACGCAAATCTTTCTAGTTTGTAGAGAGAAGATAAAGAACCTGCTAATGCATCAAGAAGAGTGGATTTTCCAGAACCGGAAGGGCCCATAATGGCCATAATCCTACCGGGCTCAGCATAGCCCTTCAGCCCGTTGAGCAACCTCTTGGTGGGCCCATCACCAAAGTTTGGAATGACAACGCTTAGATCTTCCCAAACCAAGTACGCCCCTCTTGATCCGCCGCCGTGACTCCCACTTGCCGACGCCTCTATCTCCATACTCTCTCTCTCTCTCTCCTCTGTCACTTTCTCTCTCTAAACCAAAATGATTATATGATCCTCACAAGCAGCAGTAGTAGTAGTAGCGTCACACAAAAAAAGTGAACTGGTTATAATGGCATGCCCATTTCATTTGGTTTCATTTACTTTGTGCGAATAACAGACACCAAACAACTAACTATAAATGCTGAGGAGAGAAAAAAAAAGATAGAGCCATTATTGGTCAGTAATACACACATTTGGATGTAACAGGGTAGTTGGCAAAAAGCTAAGACGAAATAAATGCTAATGTGGGTCAACTCAACTCAGCATCTGTGTGTGTGTACATATATGCTGTGATATAATGTACGGCTGTAGTTAGGGGTGGTAATTCGTATTAGGTATTATGTTCGTATCGTATTTTAATTATTTTTTTTAATTTATAGTTAATCTGAATATGACTTGTGATATGAAGTTTTTTAAAAATCGTAATACGAACACGATACGATTACTTTATGAGTTGACACAATAAGATCTAAAAATGACATGTGACATGAAATTGACCCGTAAATCTGAAATTGACACGAAAATTATATACTTTTATTTAGTTTTTTATATATTAAAAATAACTTAAAATTTATAACACATTAAATTACAATAACATCCATTGAAATTAAGCAAATAATAGTATAAGATTTTAAATATAACTATCATGATATTACAAGTTCATAATAAAATTTAAAATATGAAATGAAAAATATATGTATTTTTTAGTTTTTTACGAATTTCGTGTCGTATTCGGGTTAGGCGGGTCCAACCCGAAATTGACCATTGTTTTTCGTGTCAATTTCAAGTCGACCTAATTCTGACTTGAACATCTTTTTTCTCAATCTTAACCCACAAAATTCGTGTCGTTTTTGAGTCGTGACCCATATTACCGACCCTAACTGTAACAATATTTATATATATATATATATCTATATATATGTCTTTACATACTAAACATGTATTTACTATGACAGTTCCTTCTAACTAATAACCAATCTATAATCTTAACTCACAAAATTCGTGTCGTTTTTGAGTCGTGACCCATATTACCGACCCTAACTGTAACAATATTTATATATATATATATATATCTATATATATGTCTTTACATACTAAACATGTATTTACTATGACAGTTCCTTCTAACTAATAACCAATCTATATATATGTCTTTACATACTAAACGTGTATTTACTATGACAGTTCCTTCTAACTAATAACCATCGTGACCATATATATATGTATATATATATACACGCTGTGCTTGTTATGTTCTGCCACCTGTAATCTGACGAAAAACAGTGAGTTTGACTCGTCACAATTTAGGCTGCAGTCATATATTACGGAAAGGGACAAATCTAAGACGCGCCTGGTGTAAACACTTTTTTTTTTCTTTATTTCTTTAGAGGAAAGGAAATTGTGTAAACACTTCTAATTCTTTATTTTCTTGTTATCTTTAATTTTCCCACCTTCTCCACACCAAGAAGGAAGAGAAGAAAATTCTTGATAACTTGAAACGATGAAATTTATGAAAATCGTGTTAAGTAATTAAACTAAGTAAATAGCAGTTTTAAATATCTTCGAGTGAATAAAAAATAATATATTTACTATTATTTACTATAAGTAAAAAAAAAAAAAGAAAAAAAAGAGAGATTTACCTAGTAAATTTGCTTTATACTTCTATTTACTCTAAATGTTTAAAAGACGAGTGTTTACTTCGATTGTTTACTGTAGAAATACTTATTTTTAGCTAGTAAGTAAGATTGTAATTCACAAAAAGTTACTTTGCTTGACTACTATCTAGAAATTATCTAACCATTAAATGAGATATTTCTTGAATTTTTTTTTTCCCCTCATGGATTATTCTGGTATTCATAGTGTAATGATGACAAATCTCACCAAAGAAGAACATTAGTGATAAGGCGATTAACTTAACCATAGTGGTAGCGCATTGAAGGAGTCCCAACTTTGTCACCACAAGAGGCTGAAAACTGTAGTAATTAAATTAGACCGATCATAAAGAGAAGGTTGGCAAATGGCAATTAATACCATTAATTCGTCTACATCAACCCATACAAATGCCGTTGAAACACACGGTCCTTTAAGGGGTTGTCGGTGTAGATGGTCGCCCTACGTCTGAAACCGCCCCAATGTGCGTGTATGTATACCATTCTCATATTTTTCGTTTTTCGATTTGTTCCTATGTTTAATTGTCGTTTTCGAAGGTGCTATTGTTTTACTTTTAAAATTTTTTGTCGCTTTTCTGACGTGTGAGTATTGTTGTCGTTTCTTACTATTGTCCGTTTCTTAGTATTGTTGTCGTTTATTGTTTGTAAATTGTCGCTTTATGAGTGTTTTGCGTTTCTTTTGATTTTATTGTCGTTTCAATTTTCAAAAATTTATGCCACTTTTTAAGATTCCATCTGTCCTTGATTTCTTGCTGTTTTCTCGCTCGTTTGTAGTTTGGATATAATCTGAGTATTATTTTATAAATCAATTAGATGTCGTTAATTTTCTAATGTTTCGTGTCAGCTCTTACTTGTCCTGTCATTTTCAGTTATTGTCGTTTTCTATTTGTATGTGTCTTCCTTATTTTACTTCGAGTAGTTGGAAAGACAATTGAGATGAATATAATGCTATGTTTGGTAGGAAGAAAGAAAATATAATAGAAAGGAAATATAAAAGTTATGAAAAATAATAATGATAGAAATAAAATTGATTTTCTTTTATATTGTTTGGTATGAGAAGATGGAAAGAAAATGAGCTTACTTTCATTTGTTTGGTATTAAAAGTTAAATTAGGAGGAAAGAAAAAATTTTACTCGTAAATTATTTTTATACCCTTAAATTTTTTGTTTGGATGTTGATGGAGAAAATAGTAGTTTAGTACTTTTACTCACTTTAATGAGTTGTCTCCATTTTCTATTCTATTTTCTGCCCACTTGTGGAAAGAAAAAAAATAGTAGGGCCTACGTGTATTATTTTTCACTCAATTTTCTCTTCCTTTCTCTTTTCTCTCTTACCAAACAACTTACATTTCTATTTTTCCTCCTAAAATTTTATTCTACTTTTCTTTCCTACCAAACATACTCTAAGTGTTGACATGATTAGTTTTGGTAAAAGGGACGTCTATGTGTTATTTTGGCAAAACACAAAGAATGTAAATGACGGTAGATTTTGAATTTTGTATTCTGAATTTGAATTGTTCTGTTTCTGATTATAATAATTTTGTGCGTTTAAATTGGTCCTCATTTGCTCTTGGCAGAGATTTCCTTTTTTTTTAAGGTAATTTTCAGAGGATTACATTGTATTAGTCATCTTTTTTGGAAAGGAAATTTAATCAACTTTCTAAAACACTCAAATGAAAAACTTATAATCTAAATATAAATATGAACACAATATCCCTATAATAAATTTCCTTCCAAAAAAGATAATATGCATAGATGGATGAGCGCCCTGCGTCCGAAACCGCCCCAATGTATGTGTATGTATATACATGTGTGTGTGTATGCATGTATACCAATCCCATATCCATATGTTTCGTTTTTCGATTTGTTCCTATGTCTAATTATCGTTTTTAAAGATTCTCAAAAACAAAATTATCGTTTTCGAAGGTGTTATTGTTTTAGTTTTGTTGTCGTTTGAAAGATTGTTGTCATTTTCAGGCTTTCTGACGTGTTGGTATCATTGTTGTTTTTTTTTTATTTTTTTTAATTATTATCGTCGGTTTCTTATATTCGTTGTAACTTGTCGCTTCATGAGTGTTTTGCATTTCTTTCAAGAGGAACAACAAGTGATCCAAAGTGGGCCCGGGTTTCTGCCCAGAAGCAAGGATGCTCAACAATATGTGGATCGATAATGGCGAGAACACGAAGGAGTTGTTATTTTAGAGTGTGATTTGAGTATAGTTTTTGAGTTGAATTTGAGTTATAATTTGAGTTAAAGTTGTAATTTGAATAAAGTTGAATAAAATTAAAACTTAAAATAACATGAATTTAAATAAATCTATAACTTTAGTTCAAACTTTTTATGAGTTTTATTACAAAAGAACGACCCCAAGTTCTTCTGCAGTCCTTCCGGTCTCACCCACTTGTTTCATTATCTGCTTGCTCAACTCCATGGATATTGTCAATTTTGTTTTTTTTCTTTTTCTTTTTTACTCTTTTCTACTAGGTTTTACGTTATGTCTAACACTATACATATAATATGTTTATATATGTGGAATTAAAGTCGTTGAAGACAAGTTGTACACCTATAGGAATAGGACTCACCAGGTCGTTTTTTTTTAATTAATTTTTTACTTTTATTGCGAAATTAGGTGTTATATCTCTTTTCCCTGAAATATACACACATATATGTGCCATATTTTTTAATTTGGCTTAATGAAAAAAAAAATCACGAATTCCTTCAAAAAAAAAAAAAAATCGCGAATTTCTCGTTTCCTTTTTCTTTTTTAGTTAGGCGTTTTAGGAAATATAAAACGTCATTTTTTTTAATAATATGGAAATAAGATAGTACACGAAGGCCTCATTCATTTCACTGATTTGAGTTTTCAGTTTAAGTTTTTACAGTAAAAAGTTCTCATGAAATGTCATATCTAACATTTTATGCCACAATGAAAAAACTCTCAAAAAATGCTACATCTCAATTTGAATTGAAAACTCGAATCCGCAAAGTGAATGAGACCTAATGCTTTGAATCTTCCTTTCGTATTCTAAAAAAGAGTGTAGAATCGGAAACGATTGTGAAATTGGTTCAAAATACAAGAGACGAATGCATTGATTAAGTCTATATTTGCACAAAGATTGGCCATTGGTTGAATTTATGGATGAAAATGAATGGAGTTGTCGAGGTTTTAATTTGTGGATAATATCGACGGAAATGTTGATGCTGACGGAAATTTTTTTTATTGAAACGGTTTATAATGCTAAAATTTATTTAATTTAAACTACTTCAATAATAATAATAATTTTTTTATTAGAATATGAGAGTTATGTTGAATAGTATAGTAGAAAATTATCACAATTATATATAGATTATGATTCAAATATAATTTTACATACTCATTATAAACAATGCACAATAATTTAATATACTACATAGAAATTAAGTACTATATAATAGAGTACACACATACTTAAAGTGTTTTCAGTATCAAAACAAGTTTCTAGCAAGTTAGAAAGCATTAAGTAGGTTATGATCTTGATTTAAACAATACATTTGCTAAGATATTATCCTTGAAAAATTATGGATGTAGTTGTTGATGCGTCACATATATGTTTCTTGATCTCTTCCCATTATTAACCCATAAATTGGGTACTGTTGGTTTATCGAACTTGATAACTAGTCTTTAGAATGTGTAATTACACTTTAACATTGATATGTGGTGGATAATACACTAATATATCATACAAACCATTTTGGTTTGTACTTCTGAAGTAAATCTCATGTGAGAACTGTATGAATAGCTATATAAATATTGCTCTGTTGTTAAGCTCATGGAATTAAAACTCAAGGCTATAAAATTCACATCAGTTTGACTCAATTAAGTTACATCACGTCTTTTTATAAATAGTTTATTTAAAAAGTAATTTTTTTTAAAAAAAACTAAGGCCTCGTTCATTTTACTGATTCGAGTTTTGCTACAGTAAAAAGCTCTTATAAACAGTCACATCTAGCTTTTTTGATATCGTAAAAAGCTTTCGCATAAAGTCACATCTAAACTCGAATTAAAAACTCAAATCAACGAACTAAACGTGCCCTAATTAAGTCTTAATATTTGATTTTTATTTAAAACATGCCGTCACATTTTATTTAAAAAATATGAAAAAATACACTATAAAGTTGATTTTTATCAAAAAAAAAATTCCCCAAGATTTTTGGACATTTCCAAAAATATCCTGAATATTTACAGATATTTACGAATTTTATAGATTTTTTAAACATTACGAATATTTTATAGACATATTAAGATGAATATATTTTCTTCCTATATTGAGACTTCAAAATATAAATAATATTGTGGAAATGTCGATGATGTGGTAGATACACAAGAAGAACAAATCCTAGGAGATTGAATCTTAACATATAATTTATAAGTGTGCCACGTGGCTTGCTTTACTTGGCCTTAAAAAAAGAAAAATATGTATTCATATATAAGTTACATGATTTAGAAGCCGATCAATTAAATCGTTTTTTTTTTTTTTGTTTTTTTTGTTTTTCTTGTGTTTACAAAAATACATAACTCATCGGTGTAGGGTTAAGCTAACAATAATTCCACAGCGATATCTTGGTCTTTGTTAGTTAAAATCTTAAAAGAAAAGGCATATGTACATGTACACACCATGCACATGATATATATAGTGTCAAATCTTGAAGAAAAGAGAGTTCAAAAGAAACTTAAACAATAGTTCTTATCCAATATCATTACAAACCATCATCTCCTAATCTTTCATAGCCAATACAAAATCAAAAGCGCAAGCTATTCCTAGAAAACAAAAGCATAGCTATTTAAGGACACTAAAAGAGGATATGTAACATAAGGTATTAAAGGACTCCTTAGGATCTAAAGGGTAGTATGTTGTACTTTTTTTTTTTTTTGGGTAATGAAAACGACGTCGTTTGACTCGTAATTGAAATCGCTAAAAAAGCTTTGCGCGCTTCGATAAGTAGATAGATTTTCACAATCGTGTCGTTTTTAATATTGATGTCGTTTTTTGCGTTAAAACAGGGCAACGTTGTGTTGGCCAAAACGCGCCCCAACCCTACCAAAAATCGGACAAACAAACAGGAGAAGAACCTCTCTGAAATTCTAGCTTTCTAGGGTTTTAGGAACAAACTCTCTTCTTCCCTAATCTTAAACCCTCTTCCTTCACGAAACCAAATCAAAAATGGAGCAGCGACTCGCCAATTCATGGCGTCTGACAGTGAACGAGAAGAAGTTCATCGAGACCGCTCTTCTCCCCGCCCTCCGAATCGACGGCCGCCGCCCATTCGACTACCGGAATCTCACCATCAACTTCGGGAAGCATGACGGCTCCGGCGAGGTCCAGCTGGGCCAGACCCACGTCATGGCCTTCGTCACTGCTCAGCTCACCCAGCCCTACCGCGACCGCCCCAACGAGGGCTCGCTTTCCATCTTCACCGAGTTCTCTCCCATGGCCGATCCCTCCTTCGAGCCCGGCCGCCCCGGCCAGGCCGCCGTCGAGCTCGGCCGCGTCGTCGACCGAGGCCTTAGGTAAATGATGACTTCATCCTTAGCTTTTTTTTTTTTTTTTTAATGAGTCAATTTTATGAAAAAATCGAATTTTGATTTCTGTTGATTGGAGTGAATTAATGGAGGTTTGAAATGAATGAATGTGCAGGGAAAGCAGGGCCGTTGACACAGAATCGCTCTGCGTTCTATCAGGAAAGTCGGTCTGGGCCATCCGTATTGACCTCCATATTCTTGATAATGGAGGGTAAGTTGTAAAATTAAGACTTTGTTGTCTATATTTGTTTTAGTACTTGCATTGTTTGTCCTTATTAGTATTAAAAACTTGAGGATAGGAACCTTGTGGATGCTGCAAATGTTGCTGCTTTGGCTGCTCTCTTGACGTTTAGGAGGCCTGAATGCTCATTGGGAGGAGAAGATGGTCAAGAAGTTGTTGTGCATCCACCTGAGGTTTGAACCTGAAATTTGTCTGGAATATAAGCTTTGGATGGTATTTGTAAGAGTCCTATATGTATTGAACACATGAATTATCAATGGAAAAATGGTTTGTTGAAAGCTCATTTTGAATATTATTGTGTTTCAATCATGTATTGTGTAGGAGAGAGAGCCCCTACCTTTGATAATTCATCACCTACCCATAGCAGTTACCTTTGCATTTTTTGGTAGTGAGAGCAGCGTGGTAAGTCAAAATATGTCTCTTCTTAATTGTGAATGTCTGTTCGGTGCTTAGTTTCAATGGTTTAATTTGGTGCGGATGTTGGGCAGGTGATAGATCCAACCCACCATGAGGAGGCTGTTACTGGGGGACGAATGACAACAACATTGAATGCGAACGGCGATATTTGTGCTATTCAAAAAGCTGGAGGGGAGGGTATTTTGCAGAGTGTTATTATGCAATGCTTGCGAATTGCTACTGTTAAAGCCGGTGATATAACGGAAAAGCTAAAGAAGGCAGTAAGTTTTTATATGTACGACATAGTTTTTCAGTACTTGAGTTGCCTTGTTATACTAAAAACCACGGTAACTTCTCATTTCAAAATTTCAAAACTCTAAATAATGTTTTGCGTCTGTGAATGAAATGACAGGAATGGAAAGTGAAAGAATACCATTTTTATTATTTATAAAGTTCAGTTAGTCACCATTTTGGTTCAATTTTCTGTCAAGGAGTGTATATTCTATATCACGATTTAGGCGAAGAATGCATTCTTTTCTTGTTTGGCTAATTGTTTACTGGCATTGCTACACTTTTTAACTTTCTAATACAAAATCTATTAGGTTGATTCATATAACACAGAGAGAGCATTAAAGAAGATCAAGCGTCATCCTTCTTCGACTCTTATGGATGTTGATGGAGCCCATTCTAATTCAAGAGAAAAACAAAGCCCTCCAGCTTTTAAGAAGGCTACCAGTGAGTTCCCAAGCCATCATACGAGAAAGTCAAATAAACTTGAAAATGTTGAAGGCGAAACCAACTCATCAGAACAAAGAAACACCACTAAGAATTTCATTGGGGGGCCTTCTAGTTGGTATGCTGCTAGATTTTTCATATTTTTATTGTAATCTCAGATTGTTGCACTTTAATCTTTTTGCTGTTGACTATATTCTGAACAATCTTCTTTTTCTTCAGGGATCCGTATTCGAAAGGCGTTGATCCAGATTTCTTAAAAGCTTCCCTAGCTTTGCGCGGTAGTACTGCCATCTCTCTAATAAGGGAACAGTTTTACATGCTTTGTTTTTATGATTACCTTATATATCTGAATAAATGCTCATGGTTTTTCTGTAAAAGAAAAACTTTTCTGTTTGGCTTACTGCTATACCGGGAACATGCAGGAGCATCGACAGCTAGTAAAAAACAGGAGGTATCAAAAAATGAGAAGATGCATGGTGTAGCCAAGTTGGAGGAAACTACTAAAGATGTTAATGAAGGATTTTTACCAGTTGAAGCGGCTCAAGCGGAACAGCCAACAAGAGGAGAGAAAACATTGAAGGATGCTGTGAAGCCCAAGAACAGGAGAAAAAAGAATCAATCTTCCACTGGTGCAAGCTAGATGAGGCATGACAATCCGTTGGAACTTATTGAGGAAACAAGAGTTGGAAAATGATGTGCGGCTGGACTGTTTGACTTTGGCGTGATACATCGGATTGGCATGGGCAGAGCTGCAAAACATTTATGAACTCATCCGTAATTTGGACTTTTGCCCGCATCTAAGATTGGCTTAGCTGAATTCTTGTTGCAATGGATCAAATTGATCAAGAATTATTCCATTGTCATTGCTGAAGCTGCTAGAATGACCTTAAGTGCAGTTTGCATGCGACTCAGATCTGACTCTCGACGTTTTGGATTTTGTTGAGGCAATGATTTGTTCTTTGAAAGATGTATTTTCTCCTTGCTCTTTTCTCTTTTTAAGATTCAGGTAATATGTACATGAACAGAGTAATCAAGATTATAGTCAAATCTACAGATTTTGGTATTGAATGTTTTAAGTTTTTGAAGTGTCACAACATATGATGCTCAGTCCAAATCACTACCTTATTGCTGCTCAGTCCAAATCTTCTTTGCATCGTTGCAATATTTCTATCTTACTTTAAATATTTCTCTAAAGAGACCTTTTCCGGTAAGATGGTCTACCGAAATTGAAAAAGTATGCAAAATAAATAATTTTTAATATAGATCTCACGGCTGAAAATTAGAGAGCTATTGATAATTTATTTTTTTCATTCTTATTGTTGGGAATTGGAGTTTGAAGGTTTCTGGGGTTAATTCCCAATAATTGGTATTAGAGCCCTAATCTTCAAAGGCTAGGGCAAAGCAATCATGGGGACAACTCAATTCGATGTCGAAAATTCACGGGAGAAAATGATTTCAATCTCTGGAGGGTTAAGATGAGAGCACTACTGGTACATCAGGGGCTTGATGATGCGCTTCTGGGAAAGGATCATATGCCGGGTTCGCTCTCTGACAAAGAGAAGGACATTCTGCCCAAGGCACACAGTGCGATAATTCTCAGTCTTGGTGACGAGGTCTTGCGCGAGGTTTCATGCGAATCATCAGCGGCAGGGGTATGGCTGAAACTGGAAAGCATGTACATGACTAAATCTTTAGCTAATAGGCTTTTCTTGAAAAAGGCCCTTTTATACTTTGACTCTGGAGGAAGGTGGTTCTTTGAAGAAACACTTAGATGAGTTTAATCGTCTAATCTTGGATATGAAAAGCGTTGATATCACCATTGAGGATGAGGATCAAGCTATTTTGTTATTGAGTTCTCTGCCAAGCTCCTTTCGAGAATCTTGCAGATACCATGTTATTTGGAAGAGACTCCATTACCTTGAAAGAGGTAAAGGCGGCTCTAAATTCTAAGGAACTGAAGAAGAAACATGGTGTTAAGGAGGAAGTAGGAGAAGAAGGCCTTACAGCCCGGGGAAGGCCTGAAAGGAGAGACAATAGATCAAAAAGTAGGCCAAGATCCAAATCCAAGGGAAAAAGAAAATGCTTTATATGTCATAAGGAAGGACATTTCAAGGAGTGTCCAGAGAGAAAGAAGAAAAGCGTTGAGAAGTCAAAAGAGACAGGTAATGTAGATTTGGTTACATATGGGTATGACAGTTCGGAATTACTGTTGCTGTCAGAAAACAAGCCTAAAGGTGAGTGGATTATCGACTCAGGATGTTCCTTTCATATGTGCCCCAACAAGTCAAGCTTTATTTCATTCAAGAAGCAAGAATGATGGCATATTTTACTTGGGAATGACAAGGCTTGTAAAGTGGAGGGCATTGGCGACATTAGATTGAAGCTGACAAATGGCATGGAGAAAACTCTTTCTAATGTTAGATATGTCCCAGAATTAAGGAGGAATCTGATATCATTAGGGATGTTAGATGCTCAATGATTCAGTTTCAAATCTGGTACTAAAAGTCATTAGGGGATCTCTCATAGTTGTGAAAGGGATTCTCAGAATGGCCTATACATCTTGGAAGGCAAAACTGTCGTAGGTGAAGCAGCAGCTGCATCACAAGATTCATCATCAGTAACTAAATTGTGGCACATGAGACTTGCTCACATCAATGAAAAAGGCCTAGAAGAGCTGCACAGACAGGGACTACTCAATAGGGCCAAAATCTCAAAGTTGGGTATCTGTGAACACTGCATATATGGTAAGACATGCAGGGTAAGGTTCAATACATGTATTCATTGCACTAAAGCTCCTTTAGATTATATTCATTCTGATTTATGGGGTCCTTCTACAGTATCTTCTCATAATGGTTCTAGATATTTTCTTTCTATCATTGATGATTTTAGTAGAAAAGTTTGGACTTATATTCTCAAAAATAAAAATGATGCTTTTAATAAATTTAAAGAATGGAAGGTCTTAACAGAGAACCAATTAGGAAAGAAAGTAAAGAAAATCAAAACTGACAATGGTCTTGAGTTTGTCGCAGAAGAATTTAATCTGTTTTGCAGGAAAGAAGGAATTGATAGACACCACAGTGTGAGAGATACCCCACAGCAAAATGGAGTGGCTGAATGGATGAACATGACCATCATGGAGAGAGTGAGATGCATGCTGTCGAATGCATCATTACCAAAAACCTTTTGGGCAGAGGCAGTACAGACAACAAATTATGTAATCAACAGAAGTCCCTCATGAGTAATTGGTAATAAAACTCCTCAGGAAAAATGGACAGGTCACACTCCAAAGCTGGATCACTTGAGAGAATTCGGCTGCACAGCTTATGCTCACAATAAGTAAGGAAAGCTGGACCCAAGGGCAGTCAAATGCATGTTTTTGGGGTATCCACATGGAGTGAAAGGTTATAGGCTATGGTGCAATAAACCAGGATACAAGAAGGCAATAATCAGCAGAGACGTTGTATTCAATGAAGCTGAAATGTATAATGCCAAGACACTCAATACAACGAACACAGAGGAACACAGCCCTCGGGAGATATTAGGGCTGGGGGTAGAGCCAAAAAGCTCAACCGACAACGAAGTTGAAGAAGAACAGATGCAAGGACATCAAGTGGAAGAACCGGATCCTTTGTCTGACTATACACTTGCAAGAGATCGAGTGAAAAGGCAAACCAAACCCCCTGAAAGATTTGGTTATGCGGATCTCACTCACTATGCTCATAATGTTGCCGAAGGCATGGCAGACTCAGAACCATCCAATTACTATAAGGCAGTAAAGAGCAAAGAGTAAGATAAATGGATTAGTGCTATGAAAGATGAACTTGAATCACTACATAAGAACAACACTTGGGTTTTGGTGGAGAAACTGGCCAAGCAAAAGATTGTGGGATGTAAGTGGGTATTCAAGAAGAAAGAAGGTATAAAGGGAGTGGAACAAGCAAGATATAAGGCCAGGTTAGTGGCTGATTACGCCCAAACGTGTACAAAATAAGCGGTCAATTGTAACACAAATGCATGGTGTCTCTTGCCTTAAAAAAACAAGAAAAGAAAAAAAAAGAGTTTGTGTATATTTGTTTGTATTTTTTAGCTTTTTGTTTGTTTATGAGATCTTCCTCTTGACCAGAATGAAATCCCAAAAGCTTGTTTATAGTTTGAGTGATGAATTGTTCTAAATATTTGATTTCCCTATCATTTGATCAATGTTTGTTTAATAGCTTGTCCTTAAAATTGCCTTCTCTCACTTGAGCATTGATTGATTGATTTCCGACTCCATGAGTGAAAACCCTTTGCATTAAAATATTTTCGACACCCGTGAGGTAAATGGAGTTGAGACTTTTTCTTGGTGAGTTTTTCAATGCTATTTGTGTTATGGACTGTGGTAAGAGGGATACGGTTTGGTGCACACACACACGACTCTGTAGTTATGACTAAAGTAGTTTTGATAGCATTTTCTGATGACTTATTAATGTTTTGTTTGATTGCTTAGGTGATCTTGCTAGTTTTGATTTGAATTTTCGACTTGACATGATTTTTCTTTCGCTTGAATTGCTAGAGACTAGCAGTAAGCTGGTTGGGGGTTGTGATAAGTGTATGAAAGTGCACCTAAATTGTTCATAATTGCTAAATAAATTGAGTTTTAATTAAATATTTTTGTGGAATTAATATTTTGTGAAAGTATTTTATTTTAATTTAATTTATTTTGTTTTGTAGGAAAATAAGACACTTGGGCCAAAACTATAAAGAAAAAAAGAGAAGCCTAAAGCCCATCAGCCCATCAACAGCTGTCCGCCAGCCGAGCCGCACCAAACCGAGCCGCGCGAGCCCCATCGCTGCCACATGTCGTTTTCTGGCACGCTTCTACCGCGTAGGACCCAGCTGTCCCCGCACATACGCGCGCTTGGCGCGCACGGCCCTCCTCCCCGGGCGAGTTCTTCTCACGCGCGCGTCAGACGGTTCTCCTTTCTTCTCTGCGTGGGTCCCGCCGTTCAGCAGCTCTCCAATCGAGTTTCACAGGTGTCGCATGGGACCCAGATGCTCCCTCATTCATGCGCGTGTGGCGCGCACAGCCCTTCCCCCTGAGCAAGTTCCTTCCACACGAGCGTCTCTCTTCTTCAGCGTGGGTCCCGCGTGCAGCATTTTCCTCCCACAGCGCGCCACGTGTCCAAGGCAGAGCAACATTTCTTCTCTCTTCGCGCGACACGTGTCCCACTCATTTGAGATTCTTCAGCTAGCGATACGTTTTGGTTCCGTTGGATGTTTCAGCATTCATTCTCAGATTGAAGCCTTGTAAATCCAATTTATTTGGGTAAAACGTCCCCTTATTTGTGTTTATTTGCTGAGTGCTTTTTGACATCCTCAAAGACTCTATAAATTGGAGCTTTGTTAGAGGTATTAGGGGTTAATTTTGAGCCTAAGTTTAGACATCTTTTTCTCTTTGGTGAGGTTAGAGAGAAACCTATATGTGAAGTGATCTTGAGTGGATTTTGATTCTCCATTTGTTCTTCAAAGTTTATATATTTGAGTGATTAATTTTCTTCTATCTTCTTCTAATTTCTCATATTGATATATTTTATTGTCAACTTTTATATAAATCTAGTCAAGCTCTTTTTATGTGATTGTTGCATGATACTATATATTGATAGATATTGTTTTATGAGTAGTCTTTTACTGCAATATTGCCAATGGTATATTGTCGCTCTTAGATTTCTCTTAAGATGATTTTTCCTAATACTAAACGTAAGAATTTTACTCACTGGAATACATTTTAATTCACATGTTCTTCAAATATATATTTTCCGATTGTTAGTTTGGGATGTGAAACTTTCAATTGAGTAATCTCAAAGATCAAAATCCATTCGGGTGAACGAAGCATATAGGGGAATCTCGACGCCTTACCGGTTTTAATTACATAATTTTCTCCTATATTTTTCTTACACTTAAACTTCTCAACAAAAATTCCATTCTCTTTTATTTTTACTTTATTATTTATCTCCTAAAGCTTTTTATTTGCTAATCATTTCTTGTTCGATTTGTCACTTCCTCGTGGGATCGACCGTCCTAATTGTGCTACAATTGACCGCTTATTTTGTACACGTTTGGGCGTAATCAAATTTTGACGCCGTTGCCGGGGAGGTGCATTAATAAGATTGTTCAGTTGATAATTAGCCAAAGAGGTAATCGTTTGTTTTGCTGATTCGAGTTTAGAATTTGAGTTGAGATGTGATTGTATGTGAGAGATTTTTACTGTAGCAAAAAAGTTAAATGTGATTGTTTATGAGAGCTTTTTACTATAGAAAAACTCGAATTCTAAACTTAAATCAGTGAAACGAATGAGGCCATATCTTTTTGTTTAGTACGTTTCAAAAAAAAAGCATGTTTGTTCTATTTGCTGGGTCGTGTGTCAAATACATTTGTGTCTCTAATTGGTTGTCAGCTACTGATTGATTACTTATGTTTTTTTTTTTAGCGTTTTTGTTAGTTTCATTGTTTATTAGTTTAATTTCGTTTACGTTCTGCTTTTACTTGTTTATTAGGTATCTTAGGGTTTGTTCTTTTAGAGTTTAACTTGAGTATAATTCTTGAGTTGAATCTGAGTTATAACTTGAGTTGAACTTGTAACTTGAGTTTGTGTTTGGTTGTGTACATTTAAGTTATGATTTGAGATAAGAATCTTTTTGAGTTTGTGTTTGAGTGAGTCAAAACTTGAATTTATATTTAGATAGTATTTTAATAAAAACTTAATGCTGATGAAAAATTTTAATATAGTATATGGTTCGGGTTTTATTCGTCTTTTCGTTGTCAACGCATAGAAAAAAAATCATCTCAATCAGAATTAAAACGAAAAAGTTATAGCATTTTTAAGAATAGAAAAAATATTGTTCATTAATTTGAGTTCGAGTTTCTGAACTCGAGTTGAAGAGGAAACTTGAACTCGAGTTTTAGTCCTAAACTCGAGTTTGAACTCGAGTTTAAACTCGAGTTTAAACTTAAAAGAACATGAACTCGAATAAAGTTGTAACTCGAGTTGTATTTTTTTTGAGTTTTTCACTCAAAAAAACAAGCCCTTAGTTATTATTCTAGTTTATTTTTTTTTATTCATTTTGTTTTATTCACTTTTGTGTCTTGCCGTGTGGGTTGTTTTAAAAAGTTAGTCATTTTGTCTTTTGCTTTCTGTAGTTTATATTTGGTTGTCACTTGTTTTTTTTTTTTTTTTTTTTTTTTTTTTTTTTTTTTTTTTTTTTTTTTTGTGTCTTGCCGTGTGGTTTAATTTAATTTAATTTGTTTTAAATATTTATTTCTTAATTGCCTAGAATTGCTATTTAATTTTTCATTCATAGTTAGTATTAATTTTTAGGGTGTGACTTTTAGGTGACCAATTTAGACATTAAATTAAGACTCTTAAATTCTCATAATTCGTGTAACCTTAGGTTTTAGAATAGTATTAACTTATGGTACTAATATCTAAAATTTAACATTTCATAAAACACGTCATAAAACTTAATAAATTTTTCAAGCAATTTTGTGGAAACATTGAAAAGTACAAACTAAGGGAGTTCTGTCTAGGAGGCTGGTTCCTGTTAGCGTTCTACGCCACCAGTCTTTCCTGGGAACGTTGCTTTGTCTAGAAGGTTGGTTTTTGAGGAGGCTTCACCCCACCAATCTTTCCTGGGAGCACTCTTGGGGGTTGTAATTCGCGGTTCTACATTATTGTTTTCTTTGTTTTTTTTTTTTTTAAAATCAAAAAAATTAAAAAATTTAAAAAAAGTGAAACGTTATAGGATGAATGAATCGTTATAGAGACGAATTAGAGAGATTCGCAATAAGACCGGAGAACCCTAGTGAAGTTTCTTCCCACACGTCTAGTCCTCCCTCGACCCCAGCCTCATTAGCAGTTGCAAATCCGTTCGCGATGACTCAAAATGAGGAGGTCCAACAGAAGACGTTGAACGATTATCTTCACCCTACACGTACAGCCACACCATCATGCATAATGTTTCCCCCTAATATGCCGAATTTGGATTTCAAGCCGGGCATGATTCAACTCTTGCCGACCTTTCATGGATTAGAGATTGAGAATCCATACGTGCATATTAGGGAGTTTGAAGAAGTGGTGGCCACTTTTCACAACTGAGCTGAAGTCACGGACTCTGTGCGATTGAAATTCTTTCCTTTCTCTTTGAAGGACAAGGCTAAAAGCTGGTTGTATTCTTTGCGACCTAGGTCTATTGGAAGTTGGGAAGAAATGACGACAACATTTTTCAATAAGTATTTCCCTCACCATAAGACCAATGGTCTGAAGCGACAGATCTCGACCTTTACCCAAAAGGACAATGAAACTCTGTATCAAGTTTGGGAACGGTTCAAGGATTTGTTAAATCAGTGTCCTCACTATGGTTACGAGAGTTGGCGCCTCGTCAGTTATTTCTACGAAGGACTCACGATTTGAGAGCACCAATTTGTGGAGATGATGTGCAATGGTGAGTTTCTCCAAAAGGATCCCGATGAGGCTTTTGAGTATCTCAATGAGTTAGCTGAAAAAGCCCACACTTTGACCGGACCTAGTGCTACTGACAGCACCAATAGGTCCCGACCGCTTGGAATCTATCAATTAAGGGAGGAGGACAACCTCAAAGCCCAAGTCAAATCTTTGACAAGACAAATCGAGGCCCTCAAAGGCAAATAAGGTAGAGGAATCCACACAGTCGCAAGGGCAGAGACACATGAGCCATGCTTTGTCTGTGGTAGGGTGGAACATCTAGCTAAGGATTGTCCTGCTTATGGTGAAATGAGAGGGGTTTATGAGGAGCAATGCAATGCCTTAGGGGCATACAACAAACCCTTCTCTAACACATACAATCCTGGCTGGAGGAACCATCCAAACTTCAGTTGGAGAGATTCCAACCAAGCACAATCATCAAGAGGACAATGGAGAACTGAGCAACAGCCGCAACCACTAAAGGCGTATTCTGCACCTCAATACAATTCGCAACAGCTAATGAGTTCTCTTGAGAACACCTTGCAATCTTTCATAGAGGCGCAGAGTAAGACGAATCAGAAGTTTGAGTCACTGTTCACGCAAATGGTGGAAGAAAGTAAAGAAATGAAGAGTCAAATCACGAAGCTGATTGGAGCTTTGGCTGTTCAAGAACGCTGCAAGTTCCCTTCACAAGCTCAGTCAAACCCAAAGGGCCAACATATGGCGCAAACCTCTTGAGGAGTTTGCTTCCCACACTTTTGTATCATATTTTTATTTCTTTGTTTCGTTTCGTGTGTTTTGTGTGCTTTTATTTTCAATTGTTTTTGTGTGATTTTATATTTGTTTGTGTTTTGGAGAATCAGTTCAGCATGCTCAGCTTAGTTCCAATGTTCATCATTCAGGTGTTCTCTTTCCCCGTCTTCTTCATATTGCATATATTTTTAGACAGTGAGGACATTGTCTGATTTTAGGTTGGGGGTGGTGAGCATATTCATGTGTGAGATTAATTTTTGTCTTGTTGTTATTTTAGGTCAAAATTTTTACGAGATTATCTGAGTATGATTTCAAAATGTTCGGTTTGAGTCAGTTTTTACTATCTTAATTACCAAGAAATGATTTCAAGAATTATTTTTGAGCACATGCCAAACCCTTGTGGTAAGATGGTTGTTAACACATTTACTTGAGAAAAACTCCCGAGTTTAAGTTTTTCATTTTTGGTGAGTTGTGAGAGTTGAGAAAACAACTTTTTGAACTTTCATTGATCTTTTGAGTTGGTTGAGTCATTAACGGAGCACCATTGCTTGACTTGTGACATTTGCTTGAGGGATGATTTCTGGTTAGGAATAAGAGCTTTGCTAGCTCTTACAGCTCACTTCGATTTAGAGTTGGAGCAGTTAGATGTTAAAACTGCTTTCCTGCATGGAGAGCTCGAAGAAACAATATACATGCAGCAACCTCAAGGCTTTATAGCACAGGGAAATGACGACAAGGTGTGTCTTCTCAAAAAATCATTGTATGGCCTAAAGCAATCGCCAAGGCAATGGTACAAGCGCTTTGATGAATTCATGTTGTCAAGTAACTTTAGCAGCAGCAAACATGACCACTGTGTCTACTTCAAAAGGGGAAAATCAGGTACATATATCTACTTACTTCTATATGTAGATGATATGTTAATAGCTTGTCAGGATATGGGAGAAATTCAAAAGATGAAGGGACTCTTGAAGGGAGAATTTGACATGAATGACCTAGGATCAGCCAAAAAGATCTTAGGTATGGAGATAACCAGAAATAGGAAGGAAGGCACATTATTCCTTTCACAAATGGGATACATTAAGAAAGTATTGGAAAGGTTGAACATGGTAGACTCAAAACCAGTTCTTACTCCTATGGCTCAGCATTTTAGATTATCATCAGCAAATTATCCATCATCGGAGCAAGAAGAAAACTATATGAAAAAGGTGCCATACTCCAATGCCGTGAGAAGCTTAATGTACTCAATGGTTTGTACAATACCTGATCTAGCTTACTCAGTAAGCTTAGTTAGCAGATTCATGTCTAATCCGGGCAAGGATCACTGGGAAGCAGTGAAATGGGTTCAGAGATACCTCAGAGGAACATCAGAGGTAGGCCTGCATTATGGAAGGAACGACAAGAACAAACAGGGAGTATCTGGATTCGTTGATTCAAATTATGCTGGAGACTTGGACAATAAGAAGTCACTTACAGGCTATGCATTCCAGTTATATGGCTGTACAATTAGCTGGAAAGCAAATTTACAACATGCGGTAGCTCTCTCAACCGCAAAGGCAGAATTTATTGCTGTGACAGAGGCAATCAAAGAAGCAATATGGCTGAAGGGATTCATTGAAGAACTGGGAATGGCTCAAGATAGTGTGAAGGTCTTCTGTGATAGCCAGAGTGCCCTTCTTCTGTGCAGAAACCAAGTCTACCACGAGAGGACTAAACATATCGACGTAAGGCTGTACTTCATTCAGGACATCTTGTCAAATGGTGAGATTCAGTTGGAGAAAGTCGCTACTGAAGAGAACCCAGCTGATATGATTACTAAGGCACTGGCATCACCAAAGTTCAAGCATTGCTTGAACTTACTTCACATTGATTCAGGATGACCCCGGTGATCGAGCAGCAGCTATATATTTCGCAAATTACTTGGACAAGGTGGAGAATTGTTGATTAATTGCCCAAGTAATCCACGTGGCTTCCAAATGGATATATCTCAAGAGTCTATTATGTGACGTGGTAGTTACAAGTCCATTATCTACATTATATGTGTACATGTATAAAAGGGGATATTGGGAAGGAATTAACACTTATGGAATTTTCGTTGTAACTGTAGAGAGAGAGAACTTAGTGAGAGAAAGTTCTTGTAATCTGTTGTATACATTCTTTTGATCATAGTGGAGAAGCCAACGAGCAAACTGCTGCTCAACGGGGATGTAGGTCAAGGTTTTTTTTGACCGAACCTCAGTAAATCGTGTGTGTGCATATTCGTTCTCTTCTCTTTCTCTTCTCTGTTCTTGATTGTGATTTTCTTTTCTCTGTGCAATCTGTGATTTAGGTTTTCCTCTGGAAATCGAGTTCTTGATTGGTAATTGGAGTTTGAAGGTTTCTGGGGTTAATTCCCAACACTTACCATAGAAACTCTCTTTAGCAAAAAGCAGCTATGTGTTTCACATAAAAACTGGTTAAAGTTATCTTCGAGTTCATCATTACGAAATGAGATGCTGCAATGGCCAATGGATCACAAAGTAACATTTTCATTACCCCGTAGGCAAATAGATAAGCGTGTCCTGTCCATAAAGAGAGAATAAGTATTTATTTCTAGGGACTTTCTTCGGTTGCTCTCCCTATAATTAAATTTGGTTAAAATTACATTAAATTAAAAAAATATACAAGATAACATTTTTGAATATAAATTTAACAGTTAAAAATAAAAATAAAAAACTCTTAATAGTTCATTTTTTTTAATCCTATTAAAGAAGCTTCTTACATTTTAATCTCATTTTTTTTTTCTCTTTTTCTCCCTATTGAGCAATGTGTTATACTTTCATTCATGTCACATGAAAAAGAAAAAAATTTCTTAAAAAGTAGATATCCTTTTAGTAAAAACTTAAAAGTAGATATCTTGTACTTTGACATCAAGAGCGAAATCAAAGGTTGAGGGTTCTCAATATAATCATAGACCCAGTTCCTTTGTTCCCCCTTTCTCTCCATTCGTTACAATCAATTCAAAGTATTTTACAACTTTTTTTTTTTTTTGAAGGAAAGTAGTATTGATTAACGAATGGCACATATCCCTTCCCCACAAAACTACAATGATCTCAAGGTGGTTTGTTTAAGTTGGCGACTGACTTTTGGTAAAAATTGATTTTTCCCTTTCAAATGACCAACCATTGAAGATTCAGTGGCATTGTAGTTGAGAATCTCGCAATCATATTGTCACGTCTTTTCTAGTTTCCTTTCTGTTCTTCTTTTAAATTGAATTGGATAGCTATAAAAGCAACATCAAGGCGAGGCACTAATTTATTTAGGATTTTCATCCTACTGACGTGGGAATAGCTCTACAACCAATAAGGCTTTGGTTAGCCACATAGATTTCTCTTCTCCATTATCTTTCGCCCATTATTGCTTTTTTTATTTTCCTCTAATTTTATATGAGATTCAATAGACGTTTGATCAGGAGATTCATATCATGATTTGAATCATTGTTCATGATTCACTACAGTATTTTATTTTATAAAAAATACACGTAAATCGAATATGATTCTAATTTTACGATTCTAATTCATAAACTAAACGTCTTCTCAGGAGTTGTTTGGTTGGGAGATTAGTACTCCGATTCGAATTATGGTTCATGGTTTGTTACAGTATTTTCTCTTATAAAAAATACACGTAAATCAAAAATAATTCTAATCTTATGATTTTAATCCATAAACTAAACGTCACATCAGTCACGCTTTTTTTTTTTTTTAAAGCTTGTTTCACCTTTATTTGAGTTTAATCTCTTGTTGCTTTTTTTATTTTCCTCTAATTTTATATGAGATTCAAGAGACGTTTGATAAGGAGATTCATATCATGATTTGAATCATAGTTCATGATTCACTACAGTATTTTATTTTATAAAAAATACACGAAAATCGAATATGATTCTAATTTCACGATTCTAATTCATAAACTAAACGTCTTCTCAGGAGTTGTTTGGTTGGGAGATTAGTACTCCGATTCGAATCATGGTTCATGGTTCGCTACAGTATTTTCTCTTATAAAAAATACACGTAAATCAAAAATAATTCTAATCTTATGATTTTAATCCATAAACTAAACGTCACATCAGTCACGCTTTTTTTTTTTTTTAAAGCTTGTTTCACCTTTATTTGAGTTTAATCTCTTGACTCATAAAAGCACTTATTATTAAATTTGGCAGAAGTTTTTCATCACCAAATGATTCACTTGTGTGTGTGTGTGTGTGTGTATATATATATATTTTTTTTTTCTTTTGGTTTAAATAACGGAACTGAAATTCCATTACTTCATGGACCCCAAAGGGAAAAAGAACTATAATTACAATATGGCAAGCAAATAATGAAGGAAAGAAAGTTTCGATACCAAAACTGTCGCTCTCATCAAAGGGGGTGAGTTAGATTGCCTCAAAAGCGTGAATCAGATGGGTCTCTTTTTTAAAAAAATCTCTAAAATGGTTTATCAAAAACATAATAAAAAATCAGAAAGTCAATTAAGCCCCTACATACATTATTTATGTGATTATACAATTAGAATGAAAGATTTGATTCTCTTAGCCAGCAGTCATAATATAAATATGCATATTAAAAGCAAGAATCTTTCGGCCGATTGACCCGGTATGATCATAAAGATTCCACACACAACAAGATGCAATCCACAACCCACCACACGTTCAACTTATGCCATATTATTCTTTGGACCCTACTTCATTCCTATTATCAAAATCAAGACGTGTCATCTTCCAATTTGATTGATCATATTATTGATGCTTGTATCATTTATACAAAATTTATAGGATTTTTTTTTCTGAAAATTTTATAAGATTTTGAAAAAGGGAAATAGTAGAAAATAGACCAATATGAAAAGCTTAAGAAAGTATATAGGCTAATTTTTAGTTATAGAAATTAATAGGTCATAACTTGTCAAGTTATGGTTCATAATCAGATAAGTTATGGACAAACTTGTCAAGTTATGATTCATAGTCAGACAAGTTATGGACAATTATGGACAATAACTTGTCATGTTATGGTTCATAACCAGACAAGTTATGGACGAAAATAATAATTTGGCATATTTATTAACTTATATAAATTATTGGCCTATTAATTTTAATTCAAGTCTTGGCCTATTTCCCTCTTTCTCTCTTTAAAAAATGGGATACAACCCACCCAGTGGGCCCCACCCCATTGGAGAGATGTTAAGACTCAACCCTATGGGATTGAACAAGAGTACTCTGTAAATTTTGATACTTGATAGAATACTAACTAAAACATCACATTAGAATTATATCAAATAGTATATAAATTCAATATAATTTAATGAAGATACCACAGTTGAACCAAAATCTACTAATAATTTGATAGATATGGGAGTGTTACTGTGTAATAATGGAGAAAGATAGCTCTTAATCAAAAAAAAAAAAAGGCCACCATCAGTGGGCCATTGTTGATAACGAAGGTGACATTAATCCTTTGCGTTTCATAAACTCCATTGACTATAAAAGCAGGGGTTATAATAATATCTTCTTTGTGAAAATGCCTTCATACTTTTGTTTTGGTACATCTTTACCCCATCAAGGACGTGCCCAATAAACTTTGTCATACTTCAATTTTATTTTCTTGAGTAAAGATTCAACTTGTACAGTAGGGTCTACAAAGACAACGATGACTAATAACATCGGACGGCTGAAAATGAGCCGTGATCAGAAAATTAAAGAGATTGATTGGACTTATATTCTTTTTGATGGAATCGACTTAGTGCAGGATTTTCATTATAAAGGTTAAACTTTAGGAAAATAAAATCTAGCAGTTACATTTTAATGTAGCTTTCATATAGGTTAATTTACAAAATATTATATATATATATATATGGGGCATGGAACAAGAGTTTTGTCATAAAGTCATTGGAATTAGGTAAGAAAAGCATTTCCAACTCCCATGAATTCTACAGGAAAAAGCCTTTTTTTAATCAGAAAAAGGACCTTTAAGATATCTAATCAGAGAAACTTTACCTCTTTTGTGAGTTTAATCCCAGAGATTATGGTAATTTAGGCTGACTTTTCCTTGTAATTATTACAGCCGTTGAGAATAAAAAAACAGAAGCTCATCATATTTCAGAAGAAATTATATATTTCTCTGGAATAACTGTTAACTACTACCCCATATTCCAAGATGGGCCCTTAAGGAAGGCCAAGAAGAGAGAGAAAATCAATATTGTCCTTCTTTCCGGTTATGGAAGTTAATCTATTGAGAAGTTTACAGTTGAATTTATTTGCGATGGTCCATATGGGGACACCACAGAATATAGCAACAAGCCAAACTTCTCTTTGGAGTGATTTACATAAATATTAAGTTTGTTTACTCAGGCCTTGTTTTTCTTGTTATTTTCCCCTGTCCTCTCTCCCTTTATATCTGACTCTCCAGGTAGCCACCATGTCCATGTTCCACTTAATATTTTTCATCTGGGTCCTCTTGTCAGCAAGCTTCTCACTTGTTATTGGCTCCGACGTCTCATGGTGCCCGCATCATTTCTTCCATAGACAGACCAGAAAGTTTGAGCAGAAAACTGATAGGTTCTGGGAATTCAAAGAGGAAACCAACACTTGGGTTGAAGTTAAATTGCCTTATGATCTGATCTCTTGTGTTGATGATAACTGTACTAAACTGGGGTCCATAGAACCATCAAGAGAATATGATCATGATGACGGTGCAAGAAGAAAGGAGAGTTCAGAAGAGGGGAATTCTGGGGGGTTTGTTCTGCCCATGAGAAAGAGAGTTTCTTTGACTAAGATGTCTGAGACTTCCGTTTGGGTCATCGGCGAAAGCGGGTCAATATATGAGAGGTTTTGGAATGGTGTTCAGTGGGTGATAGCACCTCATGATTTGCCCATATCAGCAGAACATGCAGTTTCTGTTTTTATTGTCAACCACACAATTCTTGCTCTTTCTGAAGCAGGAAATCTGTATCAGGTACCGACAATCCAACAGTTACATCTTACGTTGCTTGACATCCAACTGTATGATATGTTCTAGTGATTTTTGTTTCTTTTCCTGCTTTTGATTTGATTCCCTAACTGTGAGAGGCAGAGAATATTTTTAGACGTGTGAACTTAATAATCACCAATCATCTAATCAACTACATAGTTTGTCGTATTAAACACTACACTGTAATAACTATTTTTAAGTCAGACCAGGACATTTCTTGATTTCTGTAGTGATGATCCTTATTTGGTTACTTTTTCCTTGTGTACATATCGAATACTGGCAAGTCTTGAAATAGCATCTTGATTACTTTTATAGTTTCTATGGGCTGATTTGCCCTTTTATCTCTCTTTCCTATTCTGTTCTTTTTGTCCTTTCAGATGCAACTAAGTGAAAGTTCCCAACCAATTTGGGTGGTGTTTATACCTACACTCGATCTAGGTGCAGAAAAAGAAGAAAAAGGTTCTGAGGTCTTGATCAAATCTGGTGTTGTTTCCCATGATGGAGAGTGAGTAAACCATTTTCAACTTGAGAGTGTGAAACTACATGGCAAGGAATAATCTCAAATTCCTTCACTGAAGAAACTCCTGGCAAATTTGTGTCTCTCTTCTAATAATTCCTTGATTTTTTTTCTGCGTTGTCTGCCAGGAGAATTTATTTCTGCACTAAGAATGGGACATTATTAGAACTTGCTGAGGTTGAACCTCCAAGGTAAGACTTAAGCATTTGGCTCTAGTTCTTCTCCCTCAAATTTGTTTTTGAGTCTTTAATATTTAAATTTCACTCCAAAAACTTTGAGTTCTTTTTGCTATAAATTTAGAACAGATGGGTAAACCATGGCCAACCGCCGGGTGCTAATGTTGCAGCAATAGCTGATGCTGGTGCTGCAAGAACAGAAGTAGTCTATACCATAAGGTGGTGATATTCCTCTCTCCTCTCTTGTGTGTTTATATGTACAAACTCACATCTGAAAGAATTGCTTAAAGAGTGACCTTCCCTTGCAGTTCTATCGGTGGTCTTTATGAATACGATAGGAGTTCGAAACCGTGGTGGAAGAAGCATATATGGAGGGAAGGAACAGTTCAAGATGCTTCTCTTAAACCAATGAAGGGGAGTACTTTACATGGTTTGAGTGGAGACAATTCCATATCCCTTTTTCTTTTAACAAAGGTAACGCCTATTTTTAGTATCAAGTAAACATTCTGATTCTGCAAGTGAATTTATTAGGATGGGATGAAGGAATAATTGAGCAGAAAGAAAGGAATCAAAGAGAGTTTTAGACTCAGCAGTGAAATTAACTTCGACAATGGTGAAGAGAATAATCTGATAATATCTGACTAATGACAAGATTTTTTTTTTTTTTTTTTTTTCATTATCAGGGTGGTAATTTGGTAGAGAGAAGGTTACACCAAAGGAAGTGGAAATGGGTGGTCCATGGAAGTCCAAAAGATCAGTACCTAACATCTATCACACAAGTAGTACAAGATGACTTGAATGATAAATTCTTGTCATTATTTTTCACTACATCTTCTGGGTCCGTTTTCGAATACCGAATATCAAAGAAAGCAGGTGAGTCTAGTAAGAATTAGTGGGAAACTAATTCTTGTTGACATTATATCCTTGAATTGTTTTTGGCATCAAGTAAACAGCATGACTTTATGTCTATAGATCATGAATGAAAATAACAATTTTAGTAGTAATTTATACTGAACTGTGAACTGGTATTTCACTTGAGGACAGGTACTGCTCAAGAAAATGAAATTAAAGAAACATGGGAGAGTCATATGCATCCTCCACATGCCAAAGCTGCAAGAGGCATTGCTGGACAACAATTTCAACTTGGAAGAATACTTTTCCCACTGGATGATGGAAGACTAGCAGAGCTGCATCTTTCAGGTGTTGGCGGCGAAAATGCGGGCCCAACTCACCAAATCAATGTTAGAAGAAAAGCAGCAATGAAATATGAATGGTCAATATTAGATGCTCCAGAGACTGAAGGATGGAATGGCGAGTACTGCACTGAAGAACGCGGACCGACAAATTGCATCATGGGCACTAAAGATGAGCCCAATGACTCGGGAACAGCAAGATCAGTGACAAGAAGAAGGAAGGGAAGCCAACAGCAAGATTACTTATTACCAAATGTAGCAGCCAATGAGGCAACACAATCTTCGGATGAATATAGTTTCTTTGACAATTGGATCGAGGCAAACTTTCGTTTGAGAGTGATGCAAGGAGGGAGATCGTTTTTCTTCATAACGGATGGCGGTTTTACTTTCGAATATCTTTATACTGAAAATGGATGGATATGGCTGAGGCATGAGCATGCCACGGCTATCAAAGGCGCAGTGGGAAACTACAATGGAAGTTTGTATGTGGTTGACGCGTACGGGAGTTTACTAATAAGGGAGAGGAGTAGCAGTGAACTAGCATGGATAAATTGCACTGCTTTGAGGAAAGGCAGGCAAGTGATTGGAGGCCCTCCTTGGGATGGAATGCCGGGTAGAGCTACTAAAGTGACAGCCGAAGATTCACTCTTCTTTGTGAGCAAGAATGGAAGATTACTACAATTCACAGTAAGTAAACAAAACCAGAAAAAAGGAATTGAGTATCCACTTATTTCTTCTATTTAGTTATCCAAGAGAAGTAAAAATATAGACGGAGACTAATAACTAAGAATTGTTCTGTAGGTTGCTTTGAGGAAATTCAAATGGAAAGATTGCAAAAAGCCTCCAAGTACTAAAGTTGCATGCATAGTAGATCAGGAACTTTTCAGGGAAAACATAGTGTTCGTCGTTGGAACAAACGGTCGGCTATATCAGTACAACAAAGTGACTGAACTCTGGCACGAGCATTACCAGTCTCAGCATTTGGTTCTGTCCAGATTGCCAGGAACTGCTATGAGGTCTTCATCAATGTCCCTAACAGGCTCGCTTTTCATGGTTTCCGAAGATGGTGGATTAGTCGAATATCATTGGAGCTCGTTGGATGGTTGGAATTGGGTTGAACACGGAGCTCCAAATAAAGGTGTAATGTTGGTTGGTTCTCCAGGGCCTTCCTTTGAAGGCAAAATACTGTTTTTGATTGGTTCAGATGGGAATGTATATCAAAGGTACATGGATCAAACGACATGGAAATGGAAAAACTGTGGTTTCCCATACGTGGAAAATCAGCTAGAAGATGAAAACCTTAGTGATGCCAACAAAAACTGTGACCCAAAGGTTAGTACTTGTCTGCAGTAATACTCACCTGTTGTTGTTGTGATATAATTATAACAAATGATTAATGTGTTGTTTGTTCATAGGTAGCATCTATACGACCAATTCCTTTTTCTGAAGATTCAGCAGTGTTTGAGTTGAGAGATGGCAGAGTAAGAAACTACTTTGAATTCATTAACTAACTCGGTCATCCTAATTTATAGGGGATCGAAATTTATTTTTAGTTAAACAACGTGTAAAAAAGCATCACACGCTAATTAAAAACGGATCCCACAACATACGCTCACACAGATAGAACCACTTTTTATTAATTGTGGTGCTTAACATTAATAACGCTCCTAATATTTTTCATAAAGAAAGAATTTCACTAATGTTGCTAGCTCTTTGCAGTTGGCGGAATTGAGACGAATGGAGGGCACTCATTGGGCATGGTCTCGCACAATAGGCACTCCGACAAGCTTATGCATGGAGAGTTATTGGACTGCCGTGGCATCATAAGACAAAACATAAGTATTTCAATGCCGAAGAACATTGAAGAACATTTCAGAACCATAAGGAAATACAAAGAAGCCTCCACGGTTCCTTACGAGTGGACTAAACACTGTACATAGAATACATAGCTTTTTGTTTGCCTTCCACGCTGTATTGGAAGACGAGATTCAGAGAGCAACACTTGGTTACGATCATTGTACAAAGAAACAATACGCCGTTCGGCATTATATCAACTATCAAGACGACACAAAAGGTTCCATGCTATTTATTAGAATTTTTCCTTTTTTTTTTTTTTAAAGAAAGAAAAAAAACATGAAAAAATGGAGAATTTATTTCTGAAAGTGCATGAATATAGACTTTTATCCTTTATTCTTTATAAATACTCTTTTATTAGTTTAATTATTTAACTAAAAAAATTATAAATTAAGAATTAAAAAAATCTCGAGTCATACAATTCAGCAGTCTTTGAGTTGAGAGATGGCAGGGTAAGAAACTACTTTGAATCCATTAACTAACTCGGTCGTCCTAATTTATAGGGGATCGAAATTTATTTTTAGTTAAACAACGTGTAAAAAAGCATCACACACTAATTAAAAACGGATCCCGCAACATACGCTCAGATAGAACCACTTTCTATTAATTGTGGTGCTTAACATTAATAACGCTCCTAATATTTTTCATAAAGAAAGAATTTCACTAATGTTGCTAGCTCTTTGCAGTTGGCGGAATTGAGACGAATGGAGGGCACTCATTGGGCATGGTCTCGCACAATAGGCACTCCGACAAGCTTATGCATGGAGAGTTATTGGACTGCCGTGGCATCATAAGACAAAACATAAGTATTTCAATGCCGAAGAACATTGAAGAACATTTCAGAACCATAAGGAAATACAAAGAAGCCTCCACGGTTCCTTACGAGTGGACTAAACACTGTACATAGAATACATAGCTTTTTGTTTGCCTTCCACGCTGTATTGGAAGACGAGATTCAGAGAGCAACACTTGGTTACGATCATTGTACAAAGAAACAATACGCCGTTCGGCATTATATCAACTATCAAGACGACACAAAAGGTTCCATGCTATTTATTAGAATTTTTCCTTTTTTTTTTAAAGAAAGAAAAAAAACATGAAAAAATAGAGAATTTATCTCTGAAAGTGCATGAATATAGACTTTTATCCATTATTCTTTATAAATACTCTTTTATTAGTTTAATTATTTAACTAAAAAAATTATAAATTAAGAATTAAAAAAATCTCGAGTCATACAATTTTAAAAAATATTTATCAAAAATACTCACAAAACATCATTTACCGTCTTGGCCCATTGAGTTGTACTTCAGAATATACCATCAGGCATCAACTTCAGCAGGGGCCACTCTTTTTTGTAACACGCACATTAGAATAGAGCATTATTATAAGACACCGGTAACACAATCTACTAATAAAACATGGGTCTGACAATATAAAACTTATAAAAAGACTCCATATTTTATTAGTGATGGTACTTAAACCTACAAAAAGAGTTCATATTTTATTAATGATGGTGTTTAACATCGTTAATATCTCTGAGTATTTTTCTTAAAACACCTCTTTTCAAATTACGTTTATACTTTTGCTAGAATGATTATTTGCACGTCTACCCAAGTTCCATCCCTCCCTCCTCCCTACAAGGCCCCAAAATAAGCACAGATAATGTTGTCCGTTGGCGAATTTGGAGCACCACCCTCTCTCTCTTTTCTCCTTCTTCCTCTTTTTTTTTTTTGGTCGTAATCTCCAACTTACCTTTCTGTTGTTGCTGGCTGGTGTTTTTTTTTTTTTTTTTTTTTTTTTTTTTTCTGGGAGAACTCGTTATACAACCATAAGTTTGTAATACTCCAAAGTCCAAACCAAGGAATCAATACAACCATTCTCTTCAAGTTTCTATGAGATACCAAGAGTTTAAATTCATGTTCATTTGAGGGAAAAACAAAAATCGATTTTCATGAACCACTAACAAACTGTTGCAATGGCAAAATACAATAAAAATAAGACTTTCATAACAAGTAAACATACAACGATGAGAAGCAGGAAGATGAAATTAAGGCAAAATCTACGTCAATCTTACAAAATCGTCATTCATCTTTACTGGTGTCTTTAAAATCAGAACCACACCATTAAAGCATCCCCAAGTTAATTGAAACAAATCAGTAACAAGGAACTCATCTTCTAGCGAACCCTAAAGGAAACAGAGATGAAACCATAAAAACAGGCGAATTGCGAGCATTGACTAAACCTTTTGAACTCAAATAGTACAGATATTGAACCCCTCATTGAGAATCCGCATTTCCTCACAATAAAAATACATCAAATTAATATCTCCTCCTGGGACTCCTCGAGCGACGCTCTCTTAGCGGCCTGAAAATTTTCAAATATCAAAACAAAATAATTGTGTTTAGTCCATATGCCCTCCACCAAACTAAGTATAACAAATGACAAAACAGAAGGTTCACTGGAGAATTCTAATTAACTTATCACATTAAGTTTTCAAAAATCAAATTTGCTTGCGTTTATTTAATTAGGAATTTCAGATATAAAAACACCAGAACGCCTGCAACTCCACTGCAAATCAATGCAGAGATAGCTACCAGCAAAGGCATCCAACTATCAAAAGCCCACGTGTCAAGCTCAGCTCCACACAAGCACAAAAGTTCATTCAAGTTAGATTTTAGCTTCGCATAGATCAATGTGTTACGCTTAGCACATATACAAGGTAAACTGGGTCCCCGATATACGTTCAAAGATCATCTAAACATGTTTACAAATAAGGAATAACACCCAAGATACTATATTGATTTTCTAGATTAATATAATAATAACAGGTAAGGACTCTGCTTGCTAAGATGAGCCATATCTTTCCTTTCAAATGAGAGAGATCATCTACTATAGTTAAAAGATTCGTGACTTAGAAGGCGAACCTTGTGTTCTTCTTTCTGTTATCGAGGAAAGAGCCATTGCTGAAGGCCCAGTCCACAGTGACAGTCTGGGTGAGAAATTCAGCGCCATTCATTCCAGATATTGCAGCTTGTGCTTCCTCAAAATTCTCATATTCAATAAGTGCATACCCCTACTCATAGAGAAAAGTTCCAAGTTAACCCACGAAAAGAACAAGTATCAAACATTAAAGAAAGATTGATATTAAATTAACAAGCAACGAAACTAAAGATAGCAGTAAATACTCGACATAACAAAAACAAACTACAGAAGAGTAGTATTAGTTGCCTCACATTGTCTCAAGTAACAAAACTCTAAATACTCGCTTGGAAAAGATTGTTAATTGTTTCATTTCCTGCTATTTCATACAAACACTCATTGAATCGTGTTTGATTTTCTCCACTATAAGCATAGCAGCGCGTTTAACTCGCAAAGCTATAAATTTTGCACAAAAAATCTTGAAGTAACAAACTAAAATTTAAAAAATTGCCTCAATTTGCAGCAATAAGAACAACGTAATGCTTGTACACACCTTGACGAAACCAGTACGGCGATCGAGATTCAAATGCAAATTCTTGATCTCCCCAAATTCACCAAACGCGTTCTGTAAATCATCCTCTTGGGCCTCCTCGTGAACTCCAGTGACCAGAATAATCCAACCTTCAATTGCTGCCCCAAAGAACAAATCGAGTATCACAACCAGGAAGGTAACAAGAAGTTAAAAGCACAAATTCTCAATAGCTGTGCCCGTCCAAGATTACAAACAACACTGAACCCTAACATATTACCAGGTACTGAATCCTAAATTCAGTAATTTTGAAGAAATTAACAATTTCAAAAGGAAACATTCCTCTCCTAATACATTTCCTTCAACTGTTCACTTTTGTTCCGTTTGAATCTCGAAAAAAGTTCGAATTCCATAAACCCTAAATCTAAAGGTCAGAGAGATTTGTAACTTGCCCAAAAAAAAAACAAGCAAAAAACCTAAATTTCGCTCAAAACCCTAGCAGAAAAAAATCAAGCGTACATATTTTAGATTGATGAGAGATAAAAAGAAGAGAGAGACTAACAGCGCTGGGGCTCAAGGCCGTCCGAGGACTTGAGGGAATCGAAGTCGGCGCCGGTAAGGCGGCTGTTGCGGTCGGCGTTGGGATCCTCGCGGAAACCACGGCCCTTGGTCTTCTTCTGGGGGAGAAGTGAGGATGACGCGCCGCCGCCAGTGATGGCGGACTTGAGCTTGGGGAGAGGGGCACGGGGAGACGCGGAGGCGTCAGCGTCAGGGGCTCCGTCCTCGTCCATGAGGTCGTCATCCTCCGGTTCGAAGTCCACCGCCTCAACATCTGCGTTTGCCATGGCTGGTTCTTCTCTCTCTCTCTCTCTCTCTCTCTCTCTCCCCCAACCACGCTCTCTACTGCGGGTTTCTCTCTCTATATACGAGACGACTCCACGGCGACGGGTTTTGTTCCAGAGATGATACCTACAAGGGGTTAATAATGAGAGAGGTTCGTGTAAGCGTGGGTCTGGATAACGGAAACGACAACAAAACTAATGAAACGATAATAAGTAAATTGCAGTGTTGCAGCCCAAACTATTCATTTTTTACGCAATGTACCGAAACAAACTGCACAACTTAAATTTTAAAATTAATTATAATTAATATCCAATAATTAACGAATGTTATTAAATTAACAGTTTAAAATATAAAATTTGTACACAAAAGGCAAAAAATATCATTTTTCAAATTATATTAATTGTAAATTTCGTGTCGTTACTTATTAACTCTATTAATTATTAAACCTTAATTACAACTGATTTAAAATTTAGAGTGCAGTTTGTCAAAATAAAAATTAAAACTGAATAACTCGGGGTGCAACGTGTAATTTACTCAATGATAATAATAATGGAGGAAAATGCGATTAAAAAAAATGAAACGACGTCAAATGGCGGAACTAGAAAAACCTTGATCGGAAACCAGAAGAACGAGAACAAAATGCAAACGACGACAATTAACAAGCCACCAGAAATAAAACGACAGAAAAACTAAAATAAAAATAACTACATAAAACTCTGCCACTACAACACTGCGGAATGCCAACAAAATGCAAACCACATAAAAAGTACAAACATAAAACGACACTGTATTGTGGAAAGACAATTAGCCACTAATTGAAAAAATCAATGTATATAATCAATCATGTGGGATGTTGCAACTCCAACAATATAACGAACGGCGGCGATTAGCGACGGCCTCGACAGTCACAACAACTCTGACGACCTTCCATTTCATTCTGCCATACCTACTTTGAACTCACACTCTTCTCTCTCTGTTGAAAATTCTGAAATTGAATTATTTTCCCTTTCAAATTTCCAATCATAACTGGAAAGTGCGTTTGTTTCTATTTTCTACTTTCGCAGGGATGGAAAAGAATCAATTTTGGGGATGGGTTTTTATCACTTTCGGCTCCATTTTCTTTCTGGGTTTCGTTTATTCCGCTATTTTGTCCAAGTTTCTTCCTCCTTCAACTAACCCCATCATCTCCGCTCTACAGAAAGACTGGTAATGTTTTAGGATCTTTTCTTCTCTTCCCAAAGTCAATATTTTTCCTCATAGATTTATATTTCAAATAAAATTTACATACTCAATGCTTGCATGTTGCATTTGGCATTCCCTTATGTCTTTTTTTTTCCCTCGGTTCATGAGGCTTGAGCTGTATAAGTGATTAGTATATTTGAAACGGTATAAATATTGAATTAATGAGAAATAATAAGCGTGGAGTGTTGTGTTCAAGTCCAAAACTTTGTAGAGTGTTGTGTTCAAGTCCAAAACTTTCTTTTTAAAATTGTTTTAAGGCAATGATCCTTTATTCCAGAAAATTGTTCTGAACCATTTGAAATAGTTTTATTCTTTAGTTAGAGAAATAGTATTTGGGTTGACAAAATCATTAAGCATGATTGATTAGTTTTTTTTAGCAACCCAATTCACATTTTGATCATATATCCAAAGATAATCTTTTGTTGGTTTTTTTTTTTTTTTTTTGCCTTGTCTTTCCTGTATAAGCTGTTATGACTTTGTCTCAATTTATTTGTCAATGAATGAGTAGTGTTTTAGATGTTGGTTTTGTTTCCGGTATATTAACATGTATGTTCTTGTTGCTTCTTTTGGGACTATAATAGCGTCTCGTATATAGGATTTTGCAGTCCAATTGCCAATATATCGGGTTCTCCTTGTCGACTAGCTAGTAATTTCAAAAAGTCCTTACTCAGTTGCCAATATTTCGCCTATTTGGTTCATAGGTTTGAACAGGAAGTTTCAACAAGAATTCAAATTTTTACGAGAAAACATAACAGCAGAAGGATTTGAATTGTAGTTCAAACTTATGAAACAAACGGTGTTGTTCTTATTATTCTAATTCTTCAGTTCTTTCCGCTGAAACAGGTATTATTGCTTCTTGGTGCCCTTAACTATTCCTGTCCTTGTGGTTGCTGTGTATTTCCATTGGCTTAGCATGAAATTGTTCAAACACGCCTGATTTTTCTTCAGCCTTTGTGGAACCAAAATATGCCACTTCTTAGATAACCACGAGCCGGAAATCGAATCTTTTTTAGCCTCATAAAGTTTCCCATTTGTCAAAACTTCACATTGCTGTGCTTAATTCTTCCTCATCAAGCAAGTTCTAACCAGCAAAACATCATCCACTTTTGAGTCCATATCCTCATCCCATGCATTTCTTTTAGACAAGTAATTCTAGCCTGCATATAATAGCCTCAACTTATACTTGCATCACGAATTCATTTGATTGTTTTCTTGGTCAATTTCTATCTGTCATGTGATTTGACAAGAAAGAAGCGAATGGTCCAAACCCAATCTCTGTGGTTTAGTATTGAGCAGTGTATCTGGAGCATATTTCCTAAATTTCTCCTCTAAATTTTCTTTCGCTGAGAACCTGAGGGACTGTAGTTTTGTGCTATTATTTTAGAATTCTACCGTTTTTAAGTGCTGGTTTAATGTACAAAAACAGAAAATATGGCGAAAATCTTATTAGAAAGAGAATAAACTTCATGCTCAGTCACTCGTGAGGGAGAACTTTTGTCTGAATTTCCTAATTGCTCCCAGTCTTATATGCAACTACCAGTTTTGGGCCTAATGTGGTATGTCGTAATGGGTTGGGCTTACTCATGTAGTCATGGGGATGCTTCGGCGCAGAGTGTCGGCCCAAAGTCTTGTACTGAGAGTTAGGCCCATGCGACTAATCCCAGTGGTGAAAATTTGGTTGTATACATTTTGAAGTCTAGTTATTCGTCTGTATAATAATTTTTTTATGTAAAAGTCAGGCTTTTATTTTTACAAAAGTGATACATTTGAATTCCAAATCTTTGTAAGCGGTATTCCTCTATGTCACTCTATTAAATACCCGTTTGGTTTATGGATTAGAACCATGTGATTATAACTATTTTTAATTTACGTGTATTTTTTGTGAGAGAAAATACTGTAGCGAACCACGAATCATGATTCGAATAAGGGAACGAATCTCTTTACCAAACGGGCTATAAGTCTAATTATTTATCCTTGTCAATTTTATATATAAATTAGGTTCAAATGTTATTAAGAAAAAGATGTTTAAATACCAGCTCTCTAAAAATAATATTTTTCAAATTCACCCCTACAAATATCCCACCCCGCTGGCTCCTATCAATTTGATGCGTTCCCACGACCGCACTATATTTTTCTGCTTTTTTTTTTTTTTTTTTTTTTTTTTTTTTTTTTTTTTACGTCCTTTAATTTGGTCGTAGTCTGTCTGTTTAAGTCATTTTCTAGTAGATACTAGATAGACAGAACAATAAAGACATAAGATAATGAAAGGAGCAAATAATAACGTTGAAATAAGATATGTATTGTTTTTCCACATTTAACCTTGATCTCAATGTGGCTATGGTGGGGTTGGTGCAAAAATAATAAGGTAAGGTCAAGGGACCACACCATTTAGAAATATTAATATCAATACCCATAAAGGAGGGAAAGCGACATAAACAAAATAATCAGTGTTCAAATTTTGTACTTTTCCTAAATTATGTTGCCAAATGCCTTTGGATGATTAGTGTTCTGATTAAGTCGTTTTCCGGTTCACTAGAAAGAAAATAGCTATGAATGAGAAAGAACGAAACTTGAATATGACTATAAAAAGTTCAGAGAAATTAAACTTGCCGAGATTATCTAAAATACGATTAATCATTATCCATATGTTAATGATATCATTTACACTCTGTTTGGTAAGATGGAAAGAAAAACTATAATACATAGAAAATTAGGAAGATAGAAAATATTTTGATTTTTTCCTGACTTGTTTAGTATGATAGGGAAGAAAGAAAATGAGTTTATCTTCCCTTGTTTGGTATTAGAAGTGAAACTAAAGATATGAAAAAATTATTATTTGTGTAATTACTTTTTTGCCCAAATATTTTTTATTAATATTCTTTTCTAATAAAAGTATAAATAATACAGTATTCAACGTTAAATTAACTCGAAAAATTCATGTAACTTAAAACATATATTCCATTTATATTATGTATATATACAAACGTACGAAATTTTTCACAAAACAAAAACCTTTTATGTATACAATACACACATATTATCAATGCAATGATGATGATATTATGGCTTGATTAATATTGTAATTATTGTGACGAAAAATGCAGTTGAATTTTTATTTTAAAAAAAAGAAAAATATTTTGACATATTTGTTGTTATTATAATATATGTACCAATCTAATTTCTATCCTCTCTCTTTTAAATTTTTGGCTGCAATTGATAAGACAATTATTGAAAAATGGTTTATCATTTCCTGGTATAAAACCCAAAAATCATATCTCTGCTATGAATCAAAGTTTTCTTTTGATGGCTTACTATGAATCAAGTTATTTATCCAACCAAAAAAAAAAAAAGCGCCAACTTTTAGAGTCAATTTTGGATGAAAAATGATGACAATTCAGTAATTTGACTTCATTTAGGTAGTTATTCACATTTTTCTTTTTAAAATTCTCCCACTTTTAGAGAGATTAAATATAGTGGAACCCACCAATCATAATTTCCATTCAATTTTCTTTTCCTTATCAATTTTCTTTCTACCAAACAAGCTAATTTATCAATTTTCATCCCAAAATCTCACACTTTTTTTCCTTTCACTTTTCATTCATACCAAACACACTATTACTCATGACATTTTTTTTATATTTAATTTCTTAAGGCATGTTGGAAGGCCGCGCATTAGTGCCAAGAAATGTGTATTTTGGGAATCTAATTTAAATTACAACGGGCACATATGACGTACCCAAAAAAAAACAAATTTTTTTTTTTTAGTCAATCCAAAAAATAAACTACTAATTAGTGCTAATAATTACAGATGGCGGTGCGATACGATAAGGAAGTTGTAACAGTATGTCTGTATGAGATATTACCAATACTAATGGATAATAATACCCATGATTTTTATGTTGATTAGAGCTGAGTTCGAGTTTCTCACTGAGGGTTATAACGTTTTTATATATAAATAAACTTGTGATAGAATATAAAAAGTACATAAATGAATTTTATTTAACAAAAATATAACGATTGAGAGACTTACATTTACTTATGAGCAACAGGTTTTGAATACGATAGTCGTGTTTAGAATTGATCTCATTTTTATTTTTTACGTTATTTGAGAAAAAAAATAAACACATTTTTAAAACGGCGTTTGACACAATAAAAATAAAAAACAGAAATGAAAATATTTTTTTAATTTAGTGTAAAATGAGAGAGAAATAAAAAATGACTTTTATGGCCCATTTAGTTCGTTGATTCGAGTTTTTAATTCGAGTTGAAATGTAATTTTGTGTGAGAGTTTTTTACTGTAGCAAAAAAGTTAGATGTAACCGTTTCTAAGAGTTTTTTATTGTAGCAAAACTCAAATTTATTTTTTGTTTTCATTTTCTCTCTCTCAAGCAGAGAGAGAAAAAAAGATACATTAATGAATTTTTTTACACTAAAAATAATATCTTAATAAAATTATCAAACGCATTTTTAAAAATAATTTTTATCTAAAATTAAAAACGTTTTTATTTTTATTTTTATAAAAAAAACAAAATAATTTCAAACGCGTCTGATAATTTCCGGTCCCGACATTAAAGGTGTGTTTGGTAAAGGAATTCGTACCCTGATTCAAATCATGGTTAGGTCCCGTTCATTTCGCTGATTCGAGTTTAGAATTCGAGTTTTGCTACAGTAAAAAGCTCTCACAAACAATCACATCTAACTTTTTTGCTACAGTAAAAAATTCTCACATAAAATCACATCTTAACTCAAATTAAAAACTCAAATCAATAAATTAAACAAACTCTTAATAATTCGTTATAATATTTTCTCTCATAAAAAATATACATAAATAAAAAATAATTTTAATCTTATAATTTTAATATATAAACTAAACGTCTTCTAATTTCTAATTGGTACGGATACAATTGCTGTTTCCCCCTTCAAGTTTAAAAAGCAGATCTGAATCAACCCTCCCACTTAACCTTGTTTTTGTCCAAATCCGTGAAGACAAAAATATCTAGAGAGAGAAATTAAGTAGGAGCGAGAAAAGACCGTAGTCAGTCTCTCAGCTCTCTTCCCAAAGCAGCTTCTGCTTCTGCTCAGTTTCCCACTGCCACCACAACCAGAACTTGTTATGGTCAAGTTTTAACGCAGAAGAACACTTGCAAGTTCCACCAAACCAAAACCCCTCTCTCTCTCTCTCTCTCTCTCTCTAAACTCTGATCCTGCTCTCGAGACTTGAATATCTCGCTCTTTTATCACATGGGCACGAGGGAAAAACGAAAAAGTTTCACCACCTAATTAACAATCCGCCAGATTCATCGCACCTTTTTCAAAATTAATCCAAAAAAAAAAAGAAAGTACGATCACGCTCCACTCTCTCACCTCCTATTATTATTCCTTCTTCTATCTTTTCTTCTCTCCCTAGAAAAGCAGAATTCTCTTTTTCTTTACTTTTGACATTATCTATGGATTCTTACGAAGCTAGTCGAACAGTATTCTCAAGAATCCAGAGTCTAGAACCCGAAAACGCCACAAAAATCATGGGGTACCTTCTGATACAAGACTATGGTGAGAAGGAGATGATCCGCTTGGCTTTTGGTCCAGAGTCCCTTCTTCACAATCTCATCATCAAGGCCAAAACTCACTTGGCTATTCTCCCTAAATCATCGTCATCATCGTCGTCGTCGTCATCAATATTTTCTTCTTCTCCTCTCAACCTCATTTCTGAGCCCAATCCATTTTCAAGTCCTCCGCTTTCTTACGCTAGTGCTTTGAACAAAAACATTAGTTTTGGGTCTTCTTTATACAATTCTACAAGTGAAAATCTCGTCGAAGAAATACTCTCTCCAACAAGTGCGTATTTCGAATCGTCTGAGAATGTTAATTCTGGGTTCGGGTTTAGACCTTGTTTGTACTTCGCTAGAGGGTTCTGTAAAAACGGCAACACTTGCCGATTCCTCCACGGAGATTCAGCTTTCGAAAATAATAATAATAATACAAGTAACGAACTTGAACAGTGTCAAGACTTGCTCAGACTTAAAAAAGCTGCTCACTCTCAGTTCATCACCGGACCAGCAGCTTCTTTCCCGTACGACAACAACTCTGTTAGTTTGCTCATGCAACACCAGATTGACCCCCCAAGGTATTTAACTTTTTATATTACCAGCTCAAATCCCCAAGTATTTGTTTTATTATTAAGTTTTTTTTTTCCTTCTATACTTTTATAGATCTCCAACAGGTGCAATGATGATAGGAGAGGAGGTTCAGAAGTTTGGGAGGTGTCGTTTTGAGAGGAACGAAAGTATCATGAACCCAAGTTCCAGGCAAATTTACTTGACATTCCCAGCTGATAGCACTTTTAGAGAAGAAGATGTATCCAATTACTTTAGGTACTTACTTTACTTGATTATAAGGTTTTTTTTATTTTTTTATTTTTTTTTTTGAGATAGTTTATGATTTTTATGGTTTTGGAGTGAAGCATTTATGGACCAGTTCAAGACGTGAGAATTCCATATCAGCAAAAACGGATGTTTGGATTTGTTACCTTTATGTATTCAGAGACTGTGAAGTTCATCTTGGCTAAAGGAAATCCACATTTTGTTTGTGATTCTCGGGTGCTTGTTAAGCCTTATAAAGAGAAGGGAAAAATTGTAGAAAAGTACGAGAAAAGTTTACTCTTACTGCTCTTATCTGATTTCTTTTTTTTTTTTTTTGTTGCTATTAAAATTAAAAGCTAATTCTAAATCCTAATTGCAGAAAACAACTTCAACAACAACAGCAGCAACAGCAATTGGACAGTGGAGACTATTCTCTGTGTTCAAGCCCATCTGGGCTTGACTATGATCTCCATCATGGTAAGATAACAATTCTGAAAAAAAAAAAAAGAAGAGTTTTTAGAGCAGTTTTGAACATTAGTTGATCAAAGTTTTCTATTTGATGTTATGTTTGAAGGGCCAAGTATGTTTTACAATAATACACAAGAGATGTTACTAATGAAAAAGCTTGAGGAACGGGCTAATTATCAGCAAGCCATTGAACTCCACGGAAGAAGGCTGATGAATCTACAACTTATGGACCTCAAGAATCATAATTATCATCGTCAAGCTCAATTCCATCGCAGTTTATCTTCTGGGTCCTCAATTCCCTTCCCAAATGCTTTGCCTTACTCTCCCAAGAACCGAGTCCTTTTTGTTCAACCCGACGAGACCGAACAATATGTTTCAGAAGGTTGCTGGATTAACTATGTTTCCCTTTCTTTATTATACTTGTTTCAAGGTCAATCTTAAGAGCAAAAAAAAAAACTTTTTTTTTCCAATTATATTGTTATTGCAGAGAATAATGGTGGTTTAAGTAATGGAAGAGAGGAAAATGGTGACACTGGCAAGGAGTTAGCTAAGACTGATGAAGAAAGTGACTTGAATGAAAGGTAGAAACTTGATGGAATTTTCATATAATTGTTTTCAATCTATTTTTATTTTATATTTCCACAACTATTGTTTGTAATCTAATTTTGTTTTTTTTTTTTTTTTGTTTTTGTTTTCAAGAGCAGTATAGAGCACATCCTTCCTGATAGCCTCTTTGCTTCTCCTAAGAAATCAGCTGTTGACCACACAACTATTTTGTCCAACTCTTCAGAGGAGCCTAGTGAAATGACCAATGGCCCATTACTTTCCAATTCTACCCTCAACTTAGCCTCTCCAGAATCTGTTTTCTCCAAATGCTCAGGTACACTTTTGGCACAATTTTCTTCTTAGGGAAAACACTTTTACTACTGTGATAACTTGGAAAAGGAGGGAATATTTAGAGGATGTTTGGTTAGAGAATTCAAACTATGATTTGAATCGTGTTTCATGATTCGCTACAGTATTTTCTCTTACAAAAAATACACGTAAATCGAAAATGATTCTAATCAATGAAGCAAACGTCTCTTATTCTAAATCTATGATTGTTGTTAGGTCTTGTTCTTGGTATGGAACCACTAGAATGTAACTGATGGAGTTAAGTAACATTGGGGCAGCAATGGGGATCTTCACTTTGCCAGGGTGAGCATTATTGATCTTTTCAAGTGTTTTTACTTTTTTTTTTTTTACCAATTAAATGATTTGGTCATTGAATTCCAATTGTCTATTCTATTCTTGTGTGCAGAATATATATATCTATATATATATATATATTTGAGCAGAAACACATAAAAAGAAAATCATCGCTGTATAGCCAAAAACCACAACCCACGTCAAAGTGACCTGTAGGCAAACATCTCAGCAAGATCACCATCATTATCATTATTACATACTAGTTAATAGTGAAATACATAATTGTATACTTGAAATAACAGATGAACTGATTTATGGGAGTGGGGCCCTTTTCTACTTTATGTAACCCCCGCTTTGTAGGTGTGTGTTGGTTGGACCATCCCGGCAAGTTGTATCACAACAAAGAAAGCCTAATGGTAGTAGTAAGTAGTAAATCCTCATGTTATATATGATGTTCTTGTAATTTACCACTTTCTTTCTTTCTTTTTTTTTTTTTTTTTTTTTGCTTTTATGCTACCACCTGTATTTGTATGGTGTAAAATCTACAGAGAAATGAAAGGTTGTATTATGCAAGAAAAAAAAAATTGACCAATGATGTAAAGTTGTTCCAAGAAAGCTATAAAAAAAAAAAAAAAAAAAAAAAAAAAAAAAAAAAAATAAGAAAAAAAAAAAAAAAAAAAAAAAACTGTAGCATAAGCATTACCACTATAAAAAGTTGTGTCTTTCTCTGGCACTAGTTGGCTTTTTTTTTTTTATTTAAAAGAAAATGTCTCCCCTCGGATTTGTGTGAATAACAAATAGGAGTTGGAAATTTAGGTATAGAGGGTTAAAATAAATAAAATAAAATAAAATAAAATAAGGGCCTGAGAGAAAAAAGGTTGTTCTTTCATGTGATTAAAGGGTAACTTTAGGGGACTTTTTTGTCTCATTTTGTGGTTTCTTTTAAGTGGACATGAAGGGGTAAGGGCCACACTCCCACATGGGTTCTGACAGCAAAATATGAATGGTATCTGGGCACCACGCACTTCTTTCCCTTTCAGTCTTTAACCCATCCTGATTTTTGTTCTTGTTTTCTTTTTTTTCTTTTTTTTTTTTTTTTAAAATTTTTTTTTTTTGCATACTGGGGAATTTTGTTTTGGCACGGGCCCCAATTATTCTTTTAGCCTAATGTGGTTAGAATGTCAGCATCATAAACACCCACATATTGTGACATAGCTGGCCTTCCTCAATTACAATTATTAGACCCTTTTTGTCCCTCACTTGGTTTATTTGGGTATTAATCTCTGTTTCTTGTTATGTCATAATCAACCTAACATAGCCTATTATGGATAGATTAGTGGTATGGTACTAATAATTTACTAGGTATAGTACTCACTTGTACCTTTCTTTCTTTTTTTTCTTTTTTTTTTTTTTTTTTTTTATCAAATGCCTTACTAGAAATAAATAAAATACATACTAGCTATTTTGCACTTCATGTTTATAATTTTGCAATAATATGTGACTGAATTATATTGACTACGATAATTTCTGAGGTTAATTCAAAATTTAACATTCTATAAACTTTTTCGTTGCATTGATTCTCAAAATAGGAAAACCCAACATCTGAGTAATCATCCTCGTAACTTTCTTTTCCAAGTCTTTTTGTTAAAGAAAATCTTTTAGCAATCTTCCATTAGCTTAAGATCCTTTTTGCTTATCCTTTTAAGCTTTTGCTCATAATTAAGCATCACTTTATATAAGCACCACAGGTCTACAAGTAGTATGTTTTACTCCAATGTCAACTTTTCTCTCTCTCTATTTTTTTTTTTTCACTTTTTAGAATCCAAATTCCGTTAAGAGATTTTAAAAAGAATTATAATTTGTCATCATTAGTGATATAATCATTATATATGTAACACTATGTTAAAATAATAGAAGTGACGATTATCTTTTTATTAATGTACTTGTCACTAATAACAAAACTCAAAAGGAAAAAAGAAAACTTATCCAAAAGACATGGGGTTTTTTTAGAGCGAAAATTGGTGAACTCACATTTTAAAAGTATTGTTTTGAAATTTTAATTAAATATTATTAATAAAGTGCAAAAAATAAAAATTTAAGATTCATAAGGTGCGTTTAGAACTCGTTCTAAAATGATTTTGGTTTTTTGTATGAAAATAGAAATGAAAATATTTTGAATCTCAGACATAAATTATTTTTAAAAATGTGTTTAGTAATTTTATCAATAGATTATTTTAAGTATAAAAAATTAATTAATGTCTCTCTCTGTGTTCGAGAGAGGAAAAAATAGAAACAAAAAATGAAAAATGACTAAAATTCGTTTTTCATTTCTCTCTCATTTTATACCAAATTAAAAAATCATTTTTATTTTTATTTTTTATCTTTAATTGTGCTAAACACTGTTTATATCTCATTTTTATTTTTATTTTTTAAAAACGTGAAAAATAAAATAAAATCAACTCAAACATGGCTATAGATTTTAAGGTATTATGGGACGTTTGTTTCATGTATTCGTCATTGATTCTGAATCATGATTTATGGTTATTTACAGTATTTTTTCTTATAAAAAAATACACATAAAATGAGAATAATTTTGAATCATAATTCTGAATTTATGAATTAAACGTTCACTTATTTTTTTTATTTTTTATTTTTCCTTCTCTGGGCTCAGTGACAAGCCGAAAAACCGTCACCAAGTG
>NW_010363293.1:0-1280 GCF_000414095.1 Morus notabilis
ACAACCGATGGTACATGCTTAACCTTCCAACAATCTGAGCCTCCTTCTGGTTGCAAACGAAGTACAAATTCATCAAAGTTAACATATGGTAACATAACTTTGAGATTTTTAAGGGGTTGTTATTTTACAACAAAATTTAGAAAAAATTTAAACTTGAGTTATAATTTTATTTAAGTTCACGTTCTTTTATAAAATTTGAATTTGAACTTGAGTTTGAACTCGAGTTTGAACTCGAGTTTGAAGTCGAGTTTGAGACTAAACTCGAGTTCAAGTTTTCCCTTCAACTCAAGTTTGAGGCTAAACTAGAGTTAGTTTCTCCTTTAACTCGAGTTTATAAACTCAAACTCAAGTTAATGAATAGTGTTATTTCTGTTCTTAAAAATGTCTTAACTTTTTCGTTTTAATTCTGATTGAGGTAATTTTTTTCTATGCATTCACAACGAAAAGATGAATAAAACTACACATATATCATATTAAAATTTATCATTATCATTGAGTTTTTATTAAGTGAACGTTTAGTTAACGGATTCAGAATTATTATTGATTTACGTGTATTTTTTATGAGAGAAAACACTATAGTAACTCACGAATTATAATTCAAACCATGACACGAATTCTCTTACTAAATACCTTACTATGTAAATATAAATTTAAATTTTAACTTACTTAAATATAAACTCAAATAAATTTTCAATTTAAATATAACTCAAATATACATATTCAAACACCAACTTAAATTATAACTTTAACTTAAATTATAATTTAAATTTAATTAAAAATTATCGTTAAAATCACTCCAACTTAAAAATCAAAAAGAACAACCCAGGGTTTTGGATGTAGAATGACAAGTCACTCTGGCCTGGTACAAGCCTACGCTCTTCGAACAAATTAGGCAATGCTCCTCTCTCTCTCTCTCCGCTCTTGCACGTGGACCCCTCTACTCTCTACCCTCTCTCTCTCTATTCAAAGGCGGGACCCACCACTCTCCCCACTCTTTCTCTCTTTCCCATGCAAACTTTCTCTCTCTCTCTCTAGAACAGGAAAAGAAGCCACGTGGCTTCTTTTGGGGGCAAAACGGACCAAATGTTTCGTCTGCCCCAAAAAAATGACACCTCCATTTAGGGTTTGGTGGAGAAATTTATTCCCTTATTTGAATCATGATTCGTAATTTGTTACAGTATTTTTTTTTATAAAAAATATACGTAAATCAAAAATAGTTCGAATCACATAATTTAATCAACCAAAATAATAGGGTGCAAAGATTCTCTAACATCTTTGAA
>NW_010363294.1:0-1149 GCF_000414095.1 Morus notabilis
CCATCCCTAGATGGATCGCTAGTTCATAACAACCTCTAAAGTCGATTAGTCGGTTAAACACTTAGACTGAAGATCATCGTAACCTCCCATAGGAGCTAGGCAATGGATCTGAGGTGACCAAAAGGATGGTGATTGGTTGCACTAGATGTGGAGACATCCTGTGAAGTGGACCAAACGAGAGGAGTCTCGATACGATAGGAGGCTTCACGGACGCCACCCCTAGGTGGGACGTGTTGCCATTTATGATCGTAACACCATAGATGAAACATTTTTTAAGGATTTTCTTTATGTTTAAGTACTTGCATTCATGCATCATACTTTTCTTAAATTTAAGCAAATTGCCAACGCCGCTTTATTTTATTTTTTAGCAATCATGTCTTTATCCCTAATCGCACAAATTCTTAGTACAAACAAACTAGTGGGTGAAAATTACGTTGACTGGAAACGTAACCTTGATATTGTATTGATGGTTGACAAGCACAAGCATGTGCTCACCACCCCCTGTCCTCTTGGGCCGACTGATGAGTCCACTCAAGAGGAGCGAGACGCATACACTGCTTGGATGCGTTCCGATGAGATCGCTAGGTGCTATATTTTAGCATCAATTAGCAATGTGTTGCAACAGCAACATCGGAACATGCTAACGGCTGCAGATATGATCTACAGCATTGCTGAAATGTTCGGCAGCCAAGGGCGTCAAGCCAAGCAAGCTGCGGTGCATAACTTCATGAACTGCCGGATGAAATCCGGCACTCCTGTTCGGGACCATATGCTATTGATCATAAGTCACCTGAATGAGATGAAGCTCATGGGAGCTGAAATAGATGGGGAGACTCAGGTGGATATGATCCTAGAGACTCTCCCGGAGATGTTCGACAACTTCAAACTCAACTATTCGATGAACAAGTTGAACTATTCACTCCCAGAACTCATGAAGGAGCTTCAGACTGCGGAAACCCTACTGCTTAAAGGAAAAAAGAGGAATGGAGAGGCAAACCTTGCTGAAGCAAAGCCTTCCACCTCTAGCACCAAGAAACAGAAGAAAGTCCGCAACAAGAAGAAACCGGCTGGAAAGGGCAAGAACACTGCAAAGGTGGACAAGAGTAATGACAAATGTCACCATTGCAGAGTAGCTGGCCATTGGAAGCG
>NW_010363295.1:0-727 GCF_000414095.1 Morus notabilis
ATTGAAGCTCTATTCGCGATCTACAACGGCGACAACTTTCGTAGTCATAACAGGGCCCATCATCCGTTAGATGGAAGCTCTCTTCGCGCTGTACAACTGGCACTGGAACGGGGATAACTTTTGGTGTCATAACGGCATCACCCGTTAGATCGAAGCCCTTTTTGCGCTCTACAACAGCCACGGGAATGGCAACAACTTTTGGTGTCGTAACGGGGCCCATCAGCCGTTAGATCGAAGCACTCTTCGTGATCTACAACTGCCACGTTTACGGTGAAAAATTTTGGTGTCGGAACGGGGCTCATCATCCGTTAGATCAAGCACTCTTCGCGCCCTACAACTGCCACGGGAACGGCGACAACTTTTGGTGTCGAAATGGGGCCCATCAGCCGTTAGATCGAAGCTCACTTCACGCTCTACTGCTGCCACAGGAACAGTGACAACTTTTGGTGTCGTAATGAGGCCCATCAGCCGTTAGATCGAAGCTCTCTTCGCACTCTACAACTGCCACGGGAACGGCGACAACTCTTGGTGTCAAAACGTGGTCCATCAGCCGTTAGATAGAAGCTCACTTCGCAATCTACAACTACCACGGGAAGGGCAACAAATTTTGGTGTCGTAACAGGGCCCATCAGCCGTTAGACCGAATAGAGCCCCGGTACGGCCCCGGGGCGCGGGGGGCGGCCCTGGTTCGGCCCCTGGGCAGCCCAAGTATGGCCCCGGGGTGGCC
>NW_010363295.1:1627-3636 GCF_000414095.1 Morus notabilis
GGCCCATCAGCCGTTAGATCGAAGCTCTCATCGCGATCTACGAATGGCACGGGAACGGTGAAAACTTTTGGTGTCGAAAGAGGCCCATAATCCGTCAGCTCAAAGCTCTCTTCACCCTCTACAACCGCCACGAAACAGTGACAATTTTTTGTGTCGTAATGGCCCCCATTAGCCGTTAGATCAAACCTCTCTTCACAATCTATACTGGCCAAAGGAACGCTCAAAACTTTTGTTGTGTAACGGCGCTCATCAACCGATAGGTCTAATCTCTGTTTGCGCTCTACAACCGCCACGGGAACGGCGATATCTTTTGGTGTCGTAACGGGGCCCATCATCTGTCATTTCAAAGCTCTCTTCGTGCTCTACAATTGCCATGGGAACGGGGACAAGCTTTGGTATCGTAACGGGGCCGGCGCTTCAGACATTATATCGAAGCTCTCTTCGCGCCCTACCACCGCCACTGGAATGGCGACAACATTTGGTGTTGAAATGAGGCCCATCAGCCGTTAGATCGAAGCTCTCTTCGCGCTCTACAATCGCACCGGGAAGGGCGACAAATTTTGGTGTCGTAACCGGGACCATCAGTCGTTAGATCGAAGCTCTCTTCACGATCTACAACTGACACGGGAACGGCGACAACTTTTTATGTCGTAACGGGTCCCATAATCCGTCAGATCAAAGCTCTCTTCCCCCTCTACAACCATCACGAATTTACGACAACGTTTTGTGTCGTAACGAGGCCGGCCCATCAGAGGTTATATCGAAGCTCTCTTCGCGCTCTACCACCGCCACTAGAATGGCGACAACATTTGGTGTCAAAACGGGGCCCATGAGCCGTTAGATCGAAGCTCCCTTCGCGCTCTACAACTGCCCCGGGAAGGGCGACAAATGTTGGTGTCGTAACGGGGCCCATCGACTGTTACCATCGACTGTTAGATTATAGAAGCTCTCTTCGCGATCTACGAATGGCACGGGAATGATGACAACTGTTGGTGTCGTAATGGGGCCAATCAGCCGTTAGATCGATGCTCTCTTCGCGATCTACGACTGCCACGGGAACGGTGAAAAGTTTTGGTGTCATAACGGGGCCCATAATCCATCCGATCGAGGCTCTCTTCGCACTCTACAATCGCCACGGGAATGACGACAACTTTTGGTGTCGTAACGGGGCCTATCAGCTGTTACATCAAACCTCTCTTCGTGATCTACAGCTGCCACGTTTTTGATGAAAACTTTTGGTGTCCTAACGGGGCCCATCGGGCGTTAGATCGAAGCTCCCTTTGCGCCGTACAACCGCCATGGGAATGACGACATCTTTTGGTGTTGAAATGGGGCCCATCAGCGGTTTGATTGAAGCTCTCTTCATGATCTACGACTGCCACGGGAACGGAAAAACTTTTGGTGTCGTAACGGGGCCCATCAGCTGTTAGATCGAAGCTCTCATCGCGATCTACGAATGGTACGGGAACGGTGAAAAATTTTGGTGTCGTAACAAGACCACAATCCGTTAGATCAAAGCTCTCTTCACCCTCTACAACTGTAACGAAACTATGACAATTTTTTGTGTCATAACGGGCCCCATTACCCGTTAGATCGAAGCTCTCTTCGCAATCTACAATGGCCAAAGGAACTCTCAAAACTTTTGGTGTGTAACGGCGCCCATCAACCGATAGATCTATTCTCTGTTCACGCTCTACAATTGCCACGGGAACGGCGACAACATTTGGTGTCGTAACAGGGCCCATCATCCGTCATATCGAAGCTCTCTTCATGCTCTACAACTGCCACGGGAACGGGGACAACCTTTGGTGTCGTAACGGGGCCGGCCCATCAGAAGTTATATCAAAGCTCTCTTTGCGCTCTACCACCGCCACTGGAATGGCGACAACGTTTAGTATCGAAACGGGACCCATCAGTCGTTATGTCGAAGCTATCTTCGTGGTCTACAACCACCCCGGGAAGGCCGACAAATGTTGGTGTCGTAACGGGGCCCATCAACCGTTAGATTA
>NW_010363295.1:4016-5564 GCF_000414095.1 Morus notabilis
AGCCTCTCTTCGTACTCAACAACTGCCACGGGAATGGCGACAACTTTTGGTGTCGTAACGGGGCCCATCAGCCGTTATATTGAACCTGTCTTCGCGATCTACAGCTACCACGTTTTCAGTGAAAACTTTTGGTGTCCTAACGGGGCCCATCGAGCGTTAGATCGAAGCTCTCTTCGCACCCTACCACCGCCACGGGAACGGCGACAACTTTTGGTGTTGAAATGGGGCCCATCAGCTGTTTGATCGAAGCTCTCTTTGTGATCTACCACTGCCCTGGGAACGGTCAAAATTTTGGTGTCGTAATGGGGCCCATCAGTCGTTAGATCGAAGCTCTCACCGCGATCTACGAATGGCACGGGAACGGTGAAAACTTTTGGTGTCATAATGAGGCCCACAATCCGTCAGATCAAAGCGCTCTTCACCCTCTGCAACCGCCACGAAACCATGACAATATTTTGTGTCGTAACGAGCCCCGTTAGCTGTTAGATCGAAGCTCTCTTCGCAATCTACAATGGCCAAAGGAACGCTCAAAACTTTTGGTGTGTAACGGTACCCATCAACCGATAGCTCTAATCTCTATTCGCGCTCTACAACCGTCACGGGAACGGTGACATCTTTTGGTGTCATAACGGGGCCCATCATCCGTCATATCAAAGCTTTCTTCGTGCTCTACAACTGCCACGGGAACGAGGACAACCTTTGGTGTCGTAACGGGGCCCATCAGCCGTTAGATCGAAGCTCTCTTCGCACCCTACCACCGCCACTGGAATGGCGACAACGTTTGGTGTTGAAACGAGGCCCATCAGTCGTTAGATCAAAGCTCTCCTCGCACTCTACAACCGCCCCGGGAAGGGTGACAAATTTTGGTGTCGTAACGGGGACCATCAGCCGTTAGATCGAAGCTCTCTTCCTGATATACAACTGGCATGGGAACAGCGACAACTTTTTATGTCGTAACGGGTCACATAATCCGTCACATCAAAGCTCTCTTCCCCCTCTAAAACCGCCATGAATTTAGTGACAACTTTTTGTGTCGAAACGGGGCTGGCCCATCAGAGGTTATATCGAAGCTCTCTTCGCGCTCTACCACCAACACTAGAACGGTGACAACATTTGGTGTCAAAATGGCGCCCATCAGCCATTAGATCGAAGCTCTCTTCGCCCTCTACAACCACCCCTGGAAGGGCGACAAATGTTGGTGTCGTAACGGGGCCCATCAACCGTTAGATTAAAGAAGCTCTCTTCACGATCTACTAATGGCACGGGAACGACGACAACTTTTGGTGTCAAAATGGGGCCCATCAGCCGTTAGATCGATGCTCTCTTCGCGATCTACGACTGCCACGGGAACGGCAAAAAGTTTTGGTGTCGTAACGGGGCCCATAATCCGTCAGATCGAGGCTCTCTTCGCACTCTACAACCGCACGGGAACGGTGACAACTTTTGGTGTCGTAACAGGGCCCTTCAGCCATTAGATCGAACCTTTCTTCATGATCTACAGCTGCCACGTTTTTGGCAAAATATTTTGGTGTCCTAACGGGGCCCATC